>NW_017100112.1:0-244708 GCF_001412225.1 Nicrophorus vespilloides | reverse complement strand
ATTAACTTTCATAAAAAAATTCTGTATTTTTTTTGTAAAATTTTTCCGTGTAAATTTAGAAGGAATATGTTAAGATTATATATTTCTGAAATTTAATAAACTTGTCTACGATTGTTAACGTTTTTATAAAATTATGAATAAACATTTCAGAAAGAATATAGTAACTAATTATTTTTCTGAAATTTAATAAACTCTTTTTTATGCGATTTTCGGTATATTGTAACTCATTGATTTAGTTTTATGCGGTTTTAAAAAATTATGGAACGTATCTTTTATTTTTATACGTGTGTCTAGTCTAGTATGTTTTACCTCTGAATTCGAAGTTTCCCTGATGAAGTTAAGGCATTCAATAATCGAGGTACGACTGTAATTGTTTAAATTATATTAATTTGATTGATAGATTGATGCAAAAACGATTTTAATGAAATCCAGAAGGCTATTATTCTTAATCATCTTCGGCTATAACAAAAAAAAAAGAAGAATTATGAAGACAAAGATTTTATTTTACCCTTACATCTTAATTATTGACTGTGAAAAGTAATTACAGAACTTCATTCTTAACTTTTGAATCTATCGTATTTCACTTGAATCCTAAATTATAAATAATATGAAAATAACCATGTAATTAGTATAATTTTTTAGACTTATATAATATAATTTAAGATATAACAAAAATTCCAACGATAATAACTATCAACTATGTACATATTATAAATAAGATAGCAACATTGACGTAATTTATAAATGCAAGGTTTTAGATAAAATTAAAATGTTTTGCAATATTGAACTAAATGCATAGTTAAATATTTAAAGAAATTTAATTATTATTTATAACCAATTTATAATTATAAGGAAACATCAACGTAATTCACTATAGCTTTAATAAAACTATGTTTATATTTTCAAAACAAAAACTGATTTACATAGATCCATGACCTTCTTTTTAAAAGGAAATTTCCATAAACATCTAACATGTAATTTACTTCCACGCATATAATTTAATCATTTTTTAAACATTATATATCTTTGTCTGATTTACGTTACGAGTAATAAAGTTATCTGAATGGGTAAAAAAGTAAGACAATAATTGAGTAATTATAAAAGTAATGTTATATTAAATTCTCGGAGTAAATTGGACAAGAGGATTAATTTGCGAGTTTCATCGTTAGACTGTTGCGATACTCCTAACAGCAGCAATGAATCCCCCTATCTGGAAGCGGGGAAAGGGTAACATTATATAACATTCGGCGTTGCTGTCGTTCGTGCGTTCGCGCTTTGTAGGATGTCGGATGTCATTATCACTGGGTCAAATTAAAATAGACATGCATATAATAACGAATTAGTTTCTGTTACCTCATTTTCCAGGTCATCATCATCTATATTAGAGTTTCCAAAACTTTTTGTCGCTTGACTCAAGTTCGTAGTTCACCAGTTCCTCGTTTGACATGGTGACAGCTGTCATTTCGCGACCCATCATATTTTTGTTGTTGTTGCACAGCGTCCCAACAGTTTTTCACCATTTCCTCTTTTGACACAATGTGACATCTATGATTTCACGACCCAACATATTTGTTTGCATCGACCCAATTGCTAAAAGTTTTTCTCCAGCTTTGACACATGATGACAGCTGTCATTTCGAGACCCAACATATTTGTTTGTAGTTGCACAGCGACCAGATTTGACACATGTTGACAGCTGTCATTTCGCGAGCTATAAAAAATGAACGCAACCTAATATGTTGAGAATAGCTGACCTACATTATCTTGCAATTTAATGTGTAAATACATTCAGTCACAGTTACTTTATCGATGTACTTTTGTAATCCTTTTTTTCAGATCTTGCAATATAGACACAATAACATCTTTTTTTCAGCGATAAGAAATTCGAGTCAAGGACGTTTCTGTAGAGAGAGCAAAAAAAAAACAAAAAATCTACGCAAAAAATAATACAATTTTTGTTTTTGATTTATTGCTTTTCGATAATACTGAATATCGTTATTAACTAACAATAATTATTACTGTGAGCCGCGTAATAACCTTGGCAGTTGGAATATCGCTTATATTATACGAATACGGATAACAATAATCGATTGTTGTTGTTGTACATGAGTTAAATCGACGGAGGTCGAGGAATCTTTGGGCCTTGATTTTCTGTAACGTCATCAGCACATCTTGGCAACAAGAACCGAGAAATGGCGGTAATGCAATAGAATAACATGTGCGATGTATAAGATTTTTCAATTCTAAATTTTTGTGTTCGCATCGTTCAAATGCGTCTGACCGAAATCTGTGTATGTGTCTGTGCGTTGTTAATTTAATGGAACTACTTTCTTTCCAATTGGATTGAAATACGGAACGCGGAATAACAGTTACAGATTAAGTTGCGCCTTTCTCATGTAAATTGTTCCACAAATGTCGAACAAAATCAAATCTAATAATCAAATTAAAAATAAGCACAATTTGAATATTATAAAAATTGTATAAATAGTTTATGTAATATCATCTCTATTAATAATATTGCAAATTCATCTACAATTTTTTTATATTATTATATTATGTATAATCAAATACGTAAAGCTGCACAAACCAAAATAAATGCTCTGAAATGTTATTTTTTTTAATTGCATAATATTGTGTTGGCAAGAAAGTTACTTTTGAAAGACATCTGTCAATGTCATGATTTTTTTCCTTTTGTCATTTGAAAGATTTCAGTTTTAGCTTCATTTAGAATCCAATTTCGCGTAATTATGTTTGTAGCTGTTAGTTTATACTCAATTTTAACAAGAATGCAAAAGCGAACATTTTCGATGTATTTTACTTTTTTTATTTCCGTAAAGGCAAGAAAACTGCTGAAGCTCACAAGGATGTATGTGAAGTGTATGATGTTTATAATCCGTTTTGGAGATTTTTCACTCAAACATGACCAACATTCTGGCCAACCTGAATTTTATGATGACCAAATTATATTATAATTGAATCTAATCGTTGTATAATTGTTATACATTAAAACACACAACATCTGAATATCACTTAAATGTCTTGGACTCATTTAGAATCTTCATATATCAATCTTAATGAAATGAAGAAATCATCACTTGTTTTAAACAAATCATCACTGGTGATGAAAAATGGATTGTCTACAATCACATCAATCGAAAACGATCATGATTCAAGCATGATGAACCATCACAGGGAACCAAACGAACAATTCAGTTGTTTACTGTCAACTACTAATGAAACTAGAGAAAGCAATCAAAGACAAGATGAATAGAATTGTTGAATCGTCTTCGCACTTGGTTCAGTTTTTGCTGATAAGTACCAGCAGTTTTATCATGAAGTTGTCATAAAGATGACAAAAGGTCATGGAACAAAATGGAAAATATATAATTGATATCACACTACAAAACAAACTACTTATCAATAAATTATTATTCATTATTAAATAATAATACATAGTTTATTTATTTGCAAATTTTAACTGGCGAAAATATTAAACACGTCCTTCATTCATTGTTAAAATATACAGACGACGTAAGTCGTGAATGGAATTTTAAGCAATATATTGATTATATAACGTTTTTTTTTTGTTATACAATTCGAGAAGTTTCGAAGATTGATTTTATTCATTATTTATTATGATTCGATATGAAGAATTCGTGCTTGGAATCTAATTAATTGTCGGTTCTTGAACTATACATTATGTATAATAATATATAACATTATAGACACAAATAATGTAACAATTTCAATAGGAAATAAATGATACTAAATATATTAATGAATGTTGAATAATGAAAATTAATATACAAAAAGCGTGCGAAAACAGTTTAATTAAGGAATTGAGGAAAGGATATGATGATATAAAGTATTGGGAGGATGGACGAATGGTAATTGATTCGAATTACAGCAAACAATAAAAAAAAACGAAAACCATGATGTAAAACGAATATACAGCAAAAAAAAACTGTCGAAATTACGGCGAATGGGCGGAGCGTTCGTCGCTAATTGCGACCGTTAATTGGCTGTAATTCAGTAGCATCCCCCTAGGTCCGTCCCTGTCCGTATATTCGCGAGATCCGGTGGGACTACAATTGGGTACATTGCGTGGAGAGAGATCATGAAATCATGATTTAGTTCGCGGGTGACCGTCGTCAGGAACGCGTGCGTCGCCGTGTAAAATACCACACTCAGTCACAACAGTGTCTTCTGTCCATCGAGGAATTCAGCAACAAGAGCAAAAAGGATTTAGTTATCCTTTTTCCTTCGAAAATAAACGTACAACAACAACAAAAAAAAAAACAGAGAAAATAATTGAGAGGACTGATAATAATCCTCCGTTTCCGTTCAGTTTCGTGTCTAATTTTCGATACCCGCAGACGGCTTCCACACTTAGTTGTGTACCTGTTGAACAGAGGGGTGAGTTTTTTTGCCAATTCGCAAACGTAAAACAAATTGAAACTTTTAACTTGTTCCGGGACGCGACGTTAATTTAACACTTCTGTTGCACAACACGCGGTTCTCGGTGTTTACAAACATCACAAATAAAAAGAGGAGCGAACGCGCACAACAAATTACCGAATTGGAAAAGAAAAAGATGAAATATTGTACAAATTGTTTGCGCAAACAGCGCTAATGCAAACAATTAACACTATTAATACTTTCTTTTCTCTTATTCCTGCGTCCAAATTTATACCAATTTTCCTTCAATATTTTCAATACCTTATTGAAAAACTAAATATATTAATCATTAAGTAAGATAAGCTAAATTTTTAATTACAATATAAATTTAAACATAATTTGATATTATATTAAGAAATTTTGCTAACATAGACTTGTTACTAATTCTACTTTACTAATTTAATTCCATCATGGGCATCGACCCTATTCAAGGCTAACAACCCTAACATTCGAAAAGTAAAAAAATATATAAACATGCGGATATTTTATATCCTAAATTTTTAATTATTCAAAATCAATATGATTCATTTATCCACTATTTTATTATCAATACAATTATTTAGATTTAGATCTTTATTATTTATAAAAATGAATTTATTTATTTATTTTATTCATAATTAAGACTAAGATAAATTTAAAATTTTAACACTTTTTTTTAAATTTCTTATAGTTCGTTTTTGTACAAAATGATTTAAGATATATAAATTTATTTGCACTTTAGAAGCAATGTTATTTACTATATTATTACATTTTCTATTGATTTATAAATAATTTTGTATTAAATACAAAATATAAACTGTGTTTTGATGTTTCAGAGTTTTTCTTATTAAATAAATTCAATATGTGTAAATTTTGTTAATAAACGCTAAATTTGTATTGATTTATTGCATATTTCTTAATGATCTGTAACTTATTAATGTATATTTTTCTTTTATTAGTAAATTGTTTGGATTTTAACTTAATTTTAATTTATTTAATGTATTTTTTTTATATATTAAGTTTTTTCAACATGAAGTTTTATTTGTCCTTAAATAATTGCACGTTGAAAATAAATGGAATGTAAGGCGGTATGTATATTATGCGATTGTGTGAATGAATGGATATCAAAATTCAGGAACGAAATGCAAAAAAAAAACAGAAACCGGTCCGCGTATAAATCGCGTTATTTAAACGCAATAAGGAACACTTAATTATGCACATAGCTTTTCATAAATCAATGCGCGCAACAACAATTTGATATGCTTGAATTGTAAATTCGTTGTTGTTATTGGAAATTTGCATGCGACTTGAAACGAGAAAGAGAAGCAACGATGAGGAGGAGGAGGAGAATCGGATCGTTTCTTAAGCGGTAAAGGTCATTTGGCTTCTCTCTTTTTTTGTTGATCTTCGAAGAATGCGCGCGTGGTCCTCTCGGTGTTAGGTTGCGAAGATGTCGCTTTGTACCACCTAGGGATGTATAAATAGAGATTGGACATGGTCGAAACGAAGGAGTTATTTAAAGTAGACGTGGAAATGCGCGCGCTTCTATTTTTAAAAGAGACGAAACCACCGAGAAAGACAAATCTAAGCAGCGAGGATGGCTCAATTAACTTCTTGGAAATCAGCGGATTCATTACGCAATGGATCTCGCATTACCATTAACAACAAAAAATAAAACAATGTTGCGATTTCCCAATGTGCAGCATTTCAACTTTACGTTTTTTTTTTGTTTTCTTCGTTTTATCAAAAAACCATTTGAAATCGTGTCTTTTTATAAACTGCGCGTATTTCCGGCCGGTAACCTGAATAGTCGGAATTTTTCGCATTCCGTATTTTCGACCTGATTTTTGGCAGCCTAATGACAGATTCCTGCGAAATCCTGCGGCTCTATTTATAGGTCGCAGACGTTTATTGTTTCTCGGACCTGAATGGTCCTAACTCCTATTTATGTAATTTTATTGGATTTAATGGTTTCCTGCACTCAAGACCCGCATACATGGGTTACACACACATGTACTTATTACTCCATCAACTTGGGCTGATCGCAATTTGAATCAACACTTTCCTGCACGAACCAAGGCAGCGACGACCAGATTAACTGCAAAATATGTATTAACGGACAAATTAGCTGAAATGGAAAAGTGAATCGACCTTGATGATGTCCCACATCCATCCACTACTACATTGCTATTTTCTTTAGTCTCTCATCCATCAAATATAATTGGAAAACTAAAACAAACTACGCAATACATGTTAATTTGTTTAATTATATATACTTAGTTTTAAGCGTAATTAATGTATAAAATTTCAATCACATATGAAATAGAGAATAATATTTTTGATAATAATAACTTGACGAGATTACATCATTTATATTTTGACTTATAAGCGCATTTTCTTTCTCAACGTAAATAATATTTACTATTTACTTATGCAGATAATAATCAAGTATCTTTTGATGTTAGTAATAAATTAAATCTAAATCTAATTCAATTACAGCAAAAAATAATGATTTCGAAAGTTGTTACTACAAATTATAGAAAGTTCAAAATTAATGCTATGATTCGATGTGAACGTTTACTAAAACATTAAAAAATAATAATCCCGGAATCAATAAATATTATCGAAATAGCGAAGATAGTCACGCAGATTTGAACATCTGAGGGGGAAAATGTTGTAATCAAAGTCAATATTTGCAGATACGCCTACCATATTCGCATTTCGCACACCTAAAGTTCCTTATCGTCGATGCGGATTCAAATAAAAATTGTAACAAACTTAAATAACTTTTAGGCGAAAATCACAACTAATCTTCTATTTATGTTTACGTCAATAAATAAAAAATATTTATATATTCTGAGAAACCTAACGGCGGCTGCAAATAAACTAATGTGAAAGAGAATAAAAAAAAGGTGGCACTTTACATATTACGCAATAACGATAAACCGAAAACAAAACTCGTTTTAACTATAATCACGATACGTACGTGCTCGCTCCTGCTTGCTCTTACTTACAAGTACATCTCAATGAGCCTCCGCAGAGGTGCTGGGTAAATGCATTCGCTTTACGTAACATCGAGACGTTTTCAATATTGATGAAGCTGTTGTGCAGATAATAGATATTATTTCGCGGCACGCGCGAATGCAAATTGTCTCCAGCATTGTACTAACATTTATTTATGTTGTTAATACTACAATTAGTATTTAAATACAGTGAATAAGCTACCTGTTTCATTAAATTTATTAATAGTTTCTTATATATTTATGCATTACTAACTTTTTCATACTTCCAACAAAAACAAATAATTCCATTTTCTTGTAATATTTGATTATTTTTATATAAGTGGCTTATAACCAAAATTTGGCTTACTAAATTATTAACGTATTATTTCTGTTGTTTTAATCTATTAAAGACAGCAACGTTTATCTAAAACATACGAGCAATGATTGAAACGAAATATTTTCAATTAATATTGCAAATTATGTTGGAATTGTTGCCCCACGTTGGTCGCCAAATCCACGTTTATAATCAAAACAAATTTCAATTTTCAAAGTACTTTAGTATTGCAATTGTGTATAATTTTAAACTTTTTTGTTTGCAGATTAGATAATAAAGATGCCGCGCCACAAGGAGTCCTTCCTCAGGTCAAACCTGCTGACGATATTGACGGTGTGCGGTGTGCTCGGAGGCACGCTCCTGGGATGCATCCTGCGGTCGACGCAGGAGGAGAAATGGACGCCGCGTCAGGTGATGTACCTTCAATTTCCTGGAGACATTTTCCTGCGGATGCTAAAGGCCTTGATCATCCCGTTGCTGGTGTCTTCGGTGATCGGCGCCATAGGGTCGTTAGATCTGAGCCTCTCCAAGAAAATCGCAATGCGGTCCATCTTGTTTTACGCGACAACGACGGTGTGTGCCGTTATCCTGGGCATCATCCTTGTCGTCACGATTCGTCCCGGAACCAGCGCAGCTGCTGATTACAAGGATGTGGTCAGTGTTTCCAGGCAGACCGCTCGGCACGTCCTCACACAGGACACCCTGCTAGACTTGATCCGGTAAGATAAACTATACTTTGTAGCCTAAAACGATAAGATTATCAATGAAATCTGATAGAATTATGATTTTACACGTTAAATTATTATAACTTAAGAACTGAAATATATAGTTGCAGCCTCATGCATAAAGATTAAAATCGTTAATATTCCTTATATATATAAAACTAGTTTCAATTAAAATAATCATTCAAATGTTTACAGATGTTGTGAATTATTGAAAATATTTATAATAAAACAAATATTTACTTATAATTTGAAAGAAAGACTTCGGTAAAATACATAAATATTTAATAAAAATATGGATTAAATCCTAAATACAGGGGAACATCGCTTAACGAGCAAAATTTCCGGATTTTTACTCGTATAGTAAAACAATTTTCCCCATCTAATCTAATATAATATACGATAATGCATTTCATTTTACGAGTCATTTTTCTCACTATTTATTTTGCTCGTTAAGCGAAATTCTCGTTATGCGAGGTGCTAATTAAACGAGGTTCCACTGTACAGGAATACCTCACACAGTACGGCTTCTATCAGTACGAATTCACGATAGTCTGCTGTGAGTAAATACAAATAAATTCTACAAAAATTGTACACAAATATATTACATTATACATAAATCATTCAGTACGACCGTTCAGTACTTTTCGTCTATAGTATCAAGTTTCTCAATTAGTCCGGTTACAACTATTCCTGTATATTGAACGAATCGATTACCCGCACTATACGAGGTACATTTTTAAAGACAAAGAGAAAATATTTATATAACATTATAATTAGTACTGAAGTAGATTAAACGATTGACGATGAATCATTTATTAATATGAAAGATAATCTTTTCTGCAATTTTAACTGAAACAATCAAATAAAACAATCTTCCTATCATCCATTCAATTTATTAAGTAAAGTTATACTATAAAGTTTGTACAGCAATACCTCGCATAGTGCGAGTAATTGTTTCCACCAATATCTCGGATTATTTGAATCTGGACTAAACGAGAACTTTAAAGCTGCAACTTGTATGCATTTAGACTCTGTTTAGAATTTGCTCAATTCTAATTTAGTTTCTTTTGAAATTTTGTAAATCGAACTATAATGAATCCGGATTGATCGAAAGCGGACTATGCGAGGTATTGCTGTAATAAATACTAATTAATTCCAATATTTAACATTATTATTAACAATTCATCATAAAAATGAATTAATCAATATTTTCATGTATCAATAAATCTGATTTTGGTATACAGTGGAACCTCGCTTAACGAGTAACTCACATAACGAGCATTTCGGTTAACGAACAAAATTAATTGTAAGAAAAAATGACTCGCTTAACGAGCGAAATTTCGCATAACGAGTGACGATGAGAAGAGAAGACGCGGATTGCGCGCCTGCTACATCATTTTTAAAACTTGTGTACACATATTATGTGTATTTTTGAAAATGTTTCACTATACGGGTAAAAATCCGGAAATTTTGGAACGGATTAAACTCGTTAAGCGAGGTTCCACTGTATTTATTTATTAACTAATTTTTATTGGACCATTTGACTTAAGTTTTGTAAAAGTATATCATATTCATTTATTATAGTTCTAAATAAAAATGCAAAAAAGCGCAAAATCTCTAACTAAATTTCTGACTAAATTGGTTGTTGTAGTTTCAATGTCATTAAGCATATTTAATTGTATTTATGAATGAAATATTCGATGCGTAATACGTAGTGATTGGAATTCTAGCCGTGGTAGACATAAATTCGCATTCGAAATGAGATGAGTTTTAGCATATTGTTTTTTTTTTCTAGTACATCAATTGATGTACAGAGATTGATGTGAATGTTCGTAACACGTTTATACATCCATGCGTGACGAACGTTTTGTGCTCAGTCACTCTGTCTCGCAATGGGCCCGGATATACCGCGACATGAGATCATTAGCATCTACATCAAAATTTCCTGCTACAATAAGCTATGTCCTGCTACTGCCCGTATTCACACTCCGTACATCCATACTACACACACGTTCACGTCTATCAGAATCCACTGCGTTCCCATTCATATGACGAACTTCGAATGTGAAAGATAGACACGAACATCATCTAAAATCTGTTATATTTCCACTATCTCCCAGAGGAAATGCTTGAGCTCATTCATAATAACATTTTATTTATAGTATAAACTACACTAGTTTAATATTCATAATCAATTAGACATCATTAACATAAATAATAACTAATACTACTTACTATTCATAAGATCACACAATAACATTAACTAATTAAATAATTAAGCTAATAATAAGTCAGACAATCTAAGAATATCAATATGTAATAAACTATTTATAAAAGAAAAACTTCAAATAAAAAGCATACGAAAATAAGTTTTTCGTTTTCAGACAAAACATAACGTCATAAAAAAGATGAAAATATTGCTCAGATAAATATCGACGTAAATTTCGAAAAGCCTCTGTTAGAAGCTAATGGATTTTGGCTGCTGCACGATGCAGATGTTCGCCAATTTCAACCAGACTAGCAAACTGAAAACTCTTTTCAAAGAAATCATCAATATTTGGTTTCTTCCTAAAAATATTACAATAAATTGTCTATGATGTAATCAATCTGTTACGCACATTCCACAAGAAGCTTTCATTCAAATTCTGCACGGATTTCCTCGTTAATAACTCAATCAAATAACTTTAATCAAATTCATTGATGGAATACAAATTCGAGTCATTAGTTGAATTATGTATTAAAAGATGATGTACAAATTCAACCATTCATAAAATTAACTTGTATATAATCAATGTTGTTGTTTCATACTATTTCAATAATTAAACTTTGTTTAGTGCAATAACAATCAACATTGGTTTGAATTAAATAATCTTTGTTAATTGAACAATCTAATTCAAGTGGAGAATCGATTAAATCAAGGTTGGAATGCGAGCAAAAGCTAATTTGCGATGAAATTGATTGAAGAAACCATTGTAAATCGTTGTATTCGATCATTCCTTGTACGCACTTAAAGTTGAATAAAAACAAAAGAATATTTAATATCAATTGGGTTAATTGAATATGGATCAGAAAAATATAGTTTTTATTAAAAGAAACGACCTTATTTTGTAAGTGCCAATCACGAATGTTATACGCATTCAAAAGAAGGAATAGACTTGTTACCTGACAACTTCATGAAATTGGAACGTGATGGAAAACCGTGCTAAAAACAGTCAATATCTGATACAGGATATTAATTAATTTCGATGCGAGTGCAGTTGGAAAACCGCAGGAATTATTGAAGTTGCAATTTCAGTGCTGCCTCAAATACACTCTCCACATCGACATATACGAACCGGATTATTAATTAACGGATGGAAAGCCTGGATATCGAATAATGCTTGCATTATATTTACTCTTGAATCGCATCGATCGACGATTCAGTTACATGCGTTTGTGCACCTCACATTAATTAACGTGCATTGCTCATCTTCTAATTAGTTCCAATTAGCAAGTTCTGTAATTAGAAGCGACCTTAAAAAAAATCATGACTCTGATTCCTCTTTTCACTACTGCTCACGTTTACTATAAATAATTCAGTTCGGAATACATTTTCATAATGATTATCATTAATTTCTATATTAATCAAACATGATTTGATTGCTTAATTTGTAGAAATTAACTGAAATTACTTAATATTTTACTTTGGAGAAAAAAAGAAGTGCATCAAATAAATATTATATAAAAATAGTTCATTCATAACTTGATTTTTTGTCCGTTTCTATTGAATTAACTGTTAAAAGTATAATTATTTTTAACGACTAAAACATGATTTGATTGCTTGATATGTTAAACATATTTTGTCTTTGAAAATAATAAACAAGTTTATGCACGTTCACATTATGCAACTGAATTGTATATGTAGCATTGTTATTATCTGATTATTTAATTTTTCTTTCTTTTTGTTTTGCAGAAACCTGTTCCCACCGAATCTGGTACAGGCCACAATCGCCCAGGTAACGTTGATTTATTACCTTGAATACCTTGCAGTTCTTTTAAGTTGCGTGGGTGTTTGATGAAGGACGACGGAGGGAGGACTTTTTTTTTGCTCTGGTCGATGCATAACTTTTTTTTCCTGTACGGATTTGCTGTTTAAATACAAAACAAGCCGCACCAGGATCGCAGCAGGACGAGGATGTGCGTCCCCTGCTACGAATCGATAATGCGAGACATCTAACAAGTGTGCTTTGTAATTCAATCCGTGTTTTTGAAAATGAAATTACATAAATTGTATTCAATATTTCCTAAATATTCAAAACAGTTTATATTGAACGTAGAAATCAAAATATAAGTTAGTGTGGATTGAATGGAAAATTTGCAAGATAAACCAATTTATATATTCGGAAATATATGCTCGGAAATTTTCTTTCCACTCGATAGAAGGAACATTGATGATGACGTGTAAAAGGTCGACACATATATTTTGCGTGGGTATATCAAATCATTTCAAGAATATCTGGAGAGAAGAGGTGAAAATCATCGCAGGAGGAGTGAATTCAATAACAGTAATTGCAGGAAGCTCCATTGCTGCTTGCATCCTCTCGCGACGCGTATGAAATGATCATTTGCAGGATGCTTCGTGCTGGATCTCCTCTCTTCACATTCCTAACCCGAACGCTCGGATTCTTCTCTTCCCTTTTGCCGCGCATCGTAATTCCCTTGCAATTTGTATTAAAAAGTTTCGCTCGCTGTAATCCCTCGACGGATTTCCATGGAATTTTTTTGCATTCGATGTAATGCAAACCATCCGAACTCTTCTGAAAGCTTTCGCTCACTCCCACGTGTCTCTCTCACTGCAATCCACAAAGAAGTTTCAATGTTAATAATAGAAAATAAGTCGAGACGCGAAATATCCAGAAAATTACTGTTTTATAAAACTTCACATATTTATAATTAAAAAAAAGTGTAAGTCTTATACAATTTTGAAATATTTTTTTATTGAAGTACTGCAGTGCAAGTAATTCCAATTTCAAGAAACTCCACACATTCTTAATAAAAAAAAGTAATTTGATTATCTCGTATGTTCATTGAAATAATTATTTAAATCTTTAAATTATAGATATTGAGCTACAATATTTAACTCAAGAAGTACAAAAATCTATGAAAACTCACATATTGTTAGTAAAAGAAATAATTTCAATTATTGCTTAAATTCCTAAAAATATCGAAATTTGACGTTATCACTTACATTATTAATTGCATACAAATTCACATAATCATAAAATAAGCATATTTTTTGAATTATTACTTAAATTTATAAATATATCGAACATTTAATAACTTCTACAAAACGAATGAAAATTGAGTTTAGAGTTCGGCAACCTACATTACATATCTCGCTGAGAATATCGAAAAAGTTCAAAACTTTGAAGCTTATTGATTCACTTATGAATTTAATAAATGTTTTGTGATTATAAGAAAGTATGAATTTTCATTGAATTTTAACTACTCGAGTTATAAATCAATATGTTTATGAACTTAATCAGTAATTTAAATTACTTTTATTCATTAAGAATATGTGAAGAGTTATGCAATCAGTTTAAATATTGCAGCTATTTAAATTCCATTTTTGTTATATTTTTATTGTACGAAAGTTATAATAAATTAATATATTTTCATACAAAATTAATGTTGAAGAATTGATTGCTGATTGTCACATTCAATTTGAATTTATAACTATTGAGATCTATGAATATGTGTTTCAGTAGAATTTGACTATTGATTTGTATGTGGAATAATTTGATGTGCAGATAATTAATACTGTTGAAGTAAATTACAAATTTCGAATATATGCGTCTACAACAATATCAAATTGACAATGGTCAATAATTAGATATTGCTGTACAAATAGTATGTGGAATTGCAAATGAGCATGCAACGTCGACTGAGAGTGGACGTAATTAATGACAGTGCGTGGTAAATAAACAAGTTGCGTGTGGAACGATTAAATTAGAGGCGACGTTAATTGATCAACTCTCTAGTCTCGTCTAGTAAATAAAGTAAAACTATTGGAAGTTGGGAAACGGCTCTAATGGAATTGAGATCGACTCGACCCTTCGAATGGAAGATAGAGTGATGCGATCAATTTACAAGCGTACAAAAATATATCACTTTCACTGTTATTTCGATCTTTCATTTTTTTTCTCTTTGCAGACTCAGACCAAGTTGGTGATGCCCGAAAATGCAACAGGCAGTGAGTTGAATAACCGCTTGTAATTTTTGTGTATTAATTATATTTTTCTCGCATTTTTAGTTCCTTTGGAGCAATGGAAATTCTATGAGTCATACGAAGGGACAACGAACGTTTTAGGTATGGTGGTCTTCGGTGTGGTCATGGGTATAAGTTTGGGAACGATGGGTGAGAAGGGAAAGCCGCTGCTGGTGTTCTTCGAGACTTTGAGCGAGGCCATGATGATCATCACCAGTTGGGTTATTTGGTACTAAGGACCTTTCAATCATCGAATTTAAATATCTTAATTAAGGTATCTTTATCGTTCAGGATCTCTCCGCTCGGTGTGTTCTTCCTGGTTTCCGCTAAGGTGATGGAAACCGAGAGTTTCGGGGAATTGGTTGGTCGCCTCGGTATGTACTTTATGACGGTGATGTTGGGATTATTCCTGCACGGCTTCGGTACTCTCTCCGTGATCTATTTCATTTGTACGCGAACTCTGCCCTTCAAGACCATCGGCAAACTCAGTCAGGTCCTGGTCACAGCCTTCGGAACAGCTTCCAGGTGATGATTTCCATCAAACCAAAACTCAATATATAAAATTACTATTTTATTTGATTACGTCGCAGTTCTGCAACGATGCCTATCACCATCCAAACACTAGACAGGATGGGAGTCGACCCGAGGGTCACCAGGTTTGTGATCCCAGTCGGAGCAACTATAAACATGGATGGAACTGCTCTGTACGAAGCCATCGCTGCAATTTTCATCGCTCAATTCAGATCGATTCCACTTAGCTTCGGACAAGTCGTTGCTGTCAGGTAAAGCATTCTCACTATAGCAGTATATAGATTATAACTATAATCAATATATAAATTAATAATCCTTTCAAGTACCATGCAATTATTCGATCTAGTGCGTATTTCTAACGAGTCTCTTATTTGCACATCCTATTTTACCGCACATCATGAAAATTCCGATACAGATCGTGTCGTAAGCGGCTTTGAATCCTTGAATAGCGCGAATACCACTTGACGCTTTCCTTTTTACCACCATACAACGAAACCAACTCTTCCATCTTTTTAAGTTATAAAATATTAATAATTATGTAATTTTATTTTAAATTGTATTTCCTCTGTCCGAAAATAGTTGCTATATTTTTTCACTGCGATTTTTGTCCGGAGAAATGAAGAATTACTGAATAAAAATGTATTCAGTAATGAATTCAAAGAGGAAACATAGATAAATCATAGATACAACAGTTTAACATATTTTAAACTTTATTTTGAAAAAAAATAACATCACATTATATAGAAGTCACATGGGTCAACAACGATTTACGACACTTATAACTATCTTAATTTCTTTTCCTTTTTTCGATCTGCCGTATAATGTAACTTTTAGGAATGGATTCATGTGTCATTGATCTTAATGTGCTTCTTTTGCGGAAGGGAATTTTGTAAATGTTATGAATATGTTGGCTTTAATCTTTTGGCTTACAACCACACTTCTTTTTACGAGAATCAACGATAATCATCACATTGTTAATTTTACACACTTTAATGTGTTACCACAATTTTGAAATTATGCACCGAGAACAGCAAAACTTCTCAGTAGCCTCGTTTGAGTCTTTGACATTTTGCTGGTTGTTTTCTTGGTATTTTAAAGTTTTAGTTATGTTACAGCAGTTAAATAATTAAGCATGTAAGATTATCTCTGATGCAACAGCAGCGTAAAACAAAAGCGCAACGAATTTAAACAAAGTTTGGATATCGCATACTTATATTCATAAAAAAATCTGATAAACATGTTAAGAGAAATTAATTAAATCCAATAATCTGGACGAGAAATTAAAATGTAGCAACTATTTTCAGACAGATTTTTTAGATTTATAATAAGTTAATAATGAACAAACTTTAAATATAATAAATTATTGTATTGTATTTCCAGCATAACCGCAACAGCGGCTAGTATAGGTGCAGCCGGCATTCCGCAAGCCGGTCTCGTAACCATGGTAATGGTATTGGATACCGTGGGTCTACCAGCCGAAGATGTCACCCTGATCCTAGCCGTCGATTGGCTGCTGTAAGTACCATTGTTTCGGCCGTCGAGCGGACGGACCGATGATCGATTCCGACAAAGCCGAAAGGACTCTTGTTCATTCCTGAATCTAATTGAGAATCGTTCGATTTAATTAAAAACCCTATCGTTTCACGATCTGATGAATTCTCTCGCTTTTAGCGATCGCTTCCGTACGACCATCAACGTGATGTGCGACTCCCTGGGTGCCCGATTGGTTGATATGCTGAGCAAAGGAGAGCTTGGCAAATACGACGACAACGACAAGAACAACGCAGATCCTCACGAGCTCGTCGAAATCGCAAAGGACACTCGAATTTAAAGGATTCACTCACTCATTATAAAAAAAAAAAAACGAATGGACAACGCGAACAGAGGAAGGAAGGACAAAAGAAACTGAAATATTATATATTTTTATTTTTACATAATTTATTATTAGCGAGATGATTTCGTATAGAAAGCAACTGCCAAACAATACGGACGTGATCATTCGGACGATTTTCTCCTACTCTTATCAAATCGCATATGAAGGATGAAAGAAAATCATTCGAATAAAAGTCTCGAAATCAAATTCTGTTCAATCTTGGTTTGACATCTGTCAATGACGTAATACGCCATTTGTGTTTCAACAAAGCTAATCACCGATTTAATTTGTGCATGTACGATTAGACAATGTGTAATATATATATTATATATATATACAGTAAATGGAAATAATTGTTTTTACGATTAATATTAGTGTAATATATATATATATATATACATAAGTTAAGTAATCTTGAGTTACTTACTTTAGTTGCAACCCGTCTCCCTCTTGAAGGCACGGCTATTTTTAACTCGAATTACTTTTAGAATTCTGTTCCCGCATTTTGACAATTCACCAACATCTCGTTACCATAGCAGCAATTTATTTTCATTGTTTTCCTTTCATAGATTTTCTTGATTTGTTCAAATGATATTCGTTGAAATTCCATACATACATACACACATATATATATTTCTTTTTGTAGCTGTTTCGAATCTAATAATAAATGTCGGTGTCTTCGTAACATAATTACCATAAACGAGAAGAGCTAGTTAATAATTGTAAGTTAAACATGACTAGTTGCTAAATTGTGACAATAAATTTTGTTTGATAACTAAATATATATTTACAAAAAAAAAACAATCGAGCTTCTAGGTATTTACGTTAAACTCACCGAATTATACTCATCGATCTATATCGAAAATTATGGTAAATGATGAAAAGCATTTATTCCGATAACTAGATTGATATTAGATGTGAATTCTCAGTATGTATCTTATAACAATAATTAATAAGAAAATATCATATAATACGAATTGTATTGTATTTTAGAGAAGTAGCGGTAGAATCGATGTCTAATTAAATAAATCAGTATTCCGTATACCGTTTAAGAAGCATGCTACTAATTAATATAAAAAAAAAACAGAAAGATATAAGAGAAACTAATTTTAATTAATGTATAATGGGTCTTCTAGAAAAATGTGCCATTGTTTATTGTT
Source organism: Nicrophorus vespilloides (assembly GCF_001412225.1). Classification (NCBI taxonomy): domain Eukaryota; kingdom Metazoa; phylum Arthropoda; class Insecta; order Coleoptera; family Silphidae; genus Nicrophorus; species Nicrophorus vespilloides. Next base: position 226,400 of record NW_017100112.1, on the reverse strand, counting down.
TTTAATAATTAACGATATTTGTTAATTTTTTCACCCAGTTGTTATTTTGTTTATTTTTATTATTATTATTTTGTTTGTCTTCTAATAGTTTTAAAGACAATAAACTGCCTCTGATCCAAGTTTCTAATTATTTTAGTTGTTATTTTTATTTCATTGATTTGAGAGTTTAAATTGTGAAAATATTTAAAGTCTGTTGCGCAGATTTTATTGGATTAGTTTAAATAATATTGTTAGCTATGATCGTTTTTTTAAATAAATTTAATTTACAATGCACATTTTGTTTGTTTTACTCGATTTGCCGTTTACCTTCTTTTTCTAACAATAACATGTAGATATGTAATGGTAATGAAACGATGAGATTAATATATAAATCTTTATTACTTTTTAGAATAAAATTATAAACATTATATTAAAATTATGTAAGTACAAACAAGAACAGACAAATAGAAATAATTGCAAATATAAACTATACTATATATACGTATACAAAATAATATTTTACAATGAGGATAGTAAATATAATGAAACTAGATAAATCGTTGGTAAAAGTTTTCATCGAAGTTGGCACTCGCAGTTTTGGTATATTATTACTAGTCGATGAGCGCGTATCAATTCCTTGTGTTGTAATCCACGTGGACGTTCTTCTTGAGCTTCTCCGGAAGATCCTTGTAAATCACGTATGGAACGTCGTCTGAAATAATTGTTGAATGTTTTTTTTTGTAATTAATTATTTATAAAATTTAATTATGTTATTACCGCTGCATTTGTAAACCAGATCGGACCAGATGATCATCTCTTGGGAGAAGCAGAAGACGCCGAGCCTTCCACCTTTGAGGGTGGAATCGAAAATGTTTCCTGAATCGGCAACCACCTCTTCACCTTCGAAGATCCTCAACCTGATCAAACCGATCTTGGGTCTGTGCAGGAGCATCCACCTGTAAGCGGTGCGCTCCTTCCATCCGACATTTCTCGGATCCTTCCACAAGAGTTTCACCTGATTCTCGGTATCTCCGGTATGCCACAAGGAATTCCTCATCAGTTGACCAGGACCAGTGACCGAATCTACAAGTTTCAATTGGATTCCAGGCTCTGCTACGGCGCGGAACGGCGTCGCCTGCCAATACGTCTGTGAGTTCTTCTTCCACATCACAGTGTAGAACTTCCTATTGTTCTGGTAACTGAAACCATCAGAACATGTTAGATTTGATGTAATTTTAAGAGAGTTTTTATTGTTACCTGAAGATGAAACCGACGTAATCATCGTCGACTTCGGTGTCCACGAAAAACGTTCCCTCGAAGTCAACACCACCGAAAGAATCGTAACCAACGGCAAGTCCAGGGTCACTGTTCATTGTCTGCACGATCTCCGCTCCTTTATTGTAGATCACCCAGTTAGGATCGATCTGCGATTCACCTTCTGGATCCAACACAACCGTTTGATATGTGCTGAAATCCGTTGCGTAAATCTTCGAGTTGTTCGGACAATTGTCCAATTCATTCGGGACGGAGTCTTGATCCCAATCGCTCTCGCAAAGATCTCCAACTCCGTTTTCTGCAGTTATAGTTTATTTAATGCTTGTTGCTTTAAATATACAAAAATACTTACGATTAGCGTCCTCCTGGCGCGGATTGTAAGCCAACGGACAGTTATCGTTAACGTTCAATATTCCATCGTTGTCGGCGTCCGTGTCGCACGCGTCTCCTTTACCATCTCCGTCCGTGTCCAACTGATCGCTGTTCGCCACTCTTCGGCAATTATCCATATGGTCTCCGATGCCATCACTGTAATCAAATTTTATTAACGATTTACGAATATGTACAGGACGATGATTTATATTTACTGATCTATGTCCGAGGCTCGATCGCAGACGTCTCCAACTAGATTGTTGTTGGAATCGAGCTGATTTGGATTGTGGGCTTTGGGACAGTTATCGCAGACATCTCCCAGACCATCTCCGTCCGAGTCCTTTTGGTCGCTGTTGGCCTTCCTCGGGCAATTGTCTCGGTCGTTTGGAATACCATCATCATCCATATCGTCGTCGCAGGCGTCTCCAATACCATCCTTATCCAAATCGTCTTGGTTCAAGTTAGGAATCATGGGGCAATTGTCGCAAGCATCGCCCTGCTGATCACCACCACCTTCGTCCGAGTCCTTCTGATCCGGGTTGAACACGTAAGGGCAATTGTCCTAAGAAATACGCATCGCTTATGTTAAAATATCCACTTCTTCGAAAGCAACATCGGCGTTAGTTTAAAGCAGAGCTAATTTAGTGTACATATAGACATCTACTGGACAACAACAGATTGACGACATTTACTGACTTACTTTCCAATTTCCTTTTAATTAGTTCTTCTCAGGTCAGAATCAATAATTTCTATTAGAAAGAAAGGAAATCGTGTCCACGTCGTTTTTCACTCGTTTTACACGTTTTATTGAACTTGAACTATAATATTATATATGTAAGTGTATATAAATAGAAATAATAATCGATTACATTGTACGTTAACAAATATGGTTTGTACTACAGATGAACAATAATACTACGCTAGATTAAGTGAAAATGTTAAATTCGTCGATGTCATTCATATTTTAATTGTAATAGCAATATGTCCAATAGCATCTTACGGGATTATTGAGCACGCCGTCATCGTCGGCGTCTTCGTCGCACGCGTCTCCTTTACCATCGTTATCGGCATCCTCTTGTCCCGAATTCGGGATGTTTGGGCAGTTGTCCTGAAAAGTTGAAATCGAATGTGTTTAGATTATACGATTTTTCAAGTCTCTTAGTCTACGAATTACTTGTCTGCATTTGATGTGCGAACATCCTAAATCTACGTCAGGCCATCCATCGAGATCTCTGTCTCTGCCGCACAACGAACCGTCTCCTGCCCAGCCCACCTTGCATTTGCAGGAATATCTGCCGTTACCGATGTGGAAACACTGGGCCATGCGGTCGCAGTGCGTGCCGTCCGGACAGTAACCTTCACCCTTATGGCATCCCCTTGTCTGGTTTCCAACGTAACCGGGATTGCAAGGACCGCAGGAGAAGGAACCTTCAGTATTCCTGCACTGGGAGTTCTCGACGCAGCCGCCGTTGTGGTGAGCGCATTCGTCTATATCGTAACATCTCTGCCTATTTCTGACAGCCTCTTCTAATCCCACGCCGTGCGAATCGGTGCCGGTGAATCCCTCGGGACACGAGCTGCATCTGTATCCGGGTGAGAGGTTTTGGCATTCCACGTTCGGATGGCATGGACGAGCTAAGTCGCACTGAAACGTTATGAAAGAAAACGACGCTCTTAGATTTGCAGAATTGTTGAATCGAAGAACTTCTTACTTCATCGATGTCGTAGCAGGTGCTTCCGTTTCCTGTGAAACCTTCTGGACAACCGTCGCACCTGTAATATGGAGGAGCGTCCAGGGGGTTGCATCTCACGCCTAAAAACCTCACACAATTATTCCCAATCGATCAATTAATTCGCTTCGAAAAAAAAATGTCATGTACATCGAACGTCACGGGAGGAGCGGGAAATAAAACGAGCACAAGTTAAACGAAACATTCATATATTAATATCATCGATACAGAATACAAAAATTCAATGTTAATAGTATTATTAATATAAATGTATATTTATAAATATATCTAAATAACATGTATAACGTGCGCGCGATGTTTAGGGGAGGATTATCGAATTTGTACGAGCTCCTAGGTTGGACCACTATTGTCACCATGGTAATCAACTTACGTTGTATTCCGGCAGTTAAACATGAAATACTTTACTATAAGACTGAAAGTCCTAAAAGAAGTACTAAATTATATAAGAAAAATTAGACTCGTTTAACTATAATTTGCATTATAGTTATCAAATTTTGAACCGAAAAATAGAACCAAAGAATAAAAACAAGCACTAAAATATGCATGAGATGTTTTCTTTAAATATTAACTATTTTACATTTATTTAATTCGGTAAACCACCCCCTTGTGTGATCTGTGTATACTAAACATAGCTATTATTGTTAATGTAATATTGTTATGAGCCTTTTGTTTTAGGTAGAGCCATTTAAACAACGTCTATGGTCTGGAATACAGAACGCTGAAGATAAAACATAATGAGAATATCGTATTGACATAGTGCAGTGTATAGTGGATGCGGATTTTAGTGGTAACGGTGTATACTATGTACAGGTACAGTGATCATTCTAATACATGGCATTTTACTCTAAATTTTCACTCGGGTGGTGAGTTGGGAATCGTTACTGCTCTTAATGTTTGATGTTTAACTCACCGGGATGGCAAGGGTTGTAATCGCATCTGGATCTGCGAGGAACGCACTGCTCTCCGTTTCCTTCGTATCCTGATGGACATGGGCCACATCTGTAGCCCTGCGCGGTGTCCTGACACTGAACGCCGTGGAAGCAAGGTCGTTCGGCGCACGTACGTCCAGGTGTGCAGGTGTGTCCATCACCGATGTATCCTCTTGGGCAGCTTCCGCATCTTGGACCGGAACTGGTGTCGTGGCATTGCACCCTGGGGAAGCAGTTCGGTGGATGCGTCTCGCATGTGGGCCTTTGCTGAATGGATGGAGGACGTTGCTTGCACAACTCGCATTCCTCGATGATCCTCTTCAAGCTGTTGATGGTATCATCTTGACGCGCCAAAACTTTGTTGGCATTGTTCACTGAGTCGATGAGTCTGTTGATTGCAATCAGAAGCGCATCTAAAAACAAGTAATAAATAAGTATTTATTTTAAATATTAATTAATTAGTTCAGTAGTACTGTCGTCCAAATCTGAGATTATCGGAATGTCGGCGCGATGATCCGGTTGGTAGCTTTGGATGTTGTGATCGTTTTCGTAGTTCCTGAAGAACTTATCCAGATCGTGATGGTCTTTGTGGTGGCAGTTGTTCCTCGCCAGTACCTTCTTCAGAGCATGATGACCTTCAATCTCGACCGGGTACTTCTTCTCTCTCATCTGAAATACGTCCTCTATAAATCCAGCTACTACAACCACTACTACTACAACTACAACTATTAATCCTAGTATTGCGAACGACGATATCGGTGCCGTTAATCGCGATGCAAGACATACGAGGTCAATGCGATGGAATTAAGTGCACCGCCGTTTATATGAAACGCGTAATTCGAGAGAGTGAATAAGTGTGCACAACCCGACATCTCCTTAAAGAGATGCCGTCCTCGAAACCGCTCCGCGTGCTTCGCTGAAGAAGAGGCAACGCTACTCTCATCGTTGCTTTCGGGTCAACGGAAAACGTTCGACATTAATACATTATATTTTTTTTTTACAAAATGTTGTTAATTTTTATGCAATTAGCAATTATCTAAGATGTTGCAAATCTTACCACCGTCAGCTTAGGCTCTTCCATTCCCAAGAACATCTCCTTCATCGTTTTCGGCATCGCCACTCGACCGTAGGATATGCAGTCCATGAAGAGGGTCACGTCGGCGTCCGGCTTCACCTGGTTCACGGAAAGGATCAACGATTTTATCAAAGAATCATCGTCCAACGTGTCCACAGTGAAGTGCTGAGATCTCTCTCTTCCATTCTCCACAGTCTCAACAATCACTGAAACATCAATAAAAAAATGTACATTTCCAATCGAAACATCCCAAACACAATAATACTATTATTTTTCACAACAAACTCAATTGTCACCTTTTTTCCATCGATAATGATAAAATAACAACTAAATTAATTAAGTTTTTACCAACGATCAAATCTGCGACCTCGTTTCAGATAATTAAAACAAAAAACTAAAATAATGAAAACAAAATAACAATAAGCGAATATGACTAGCAATTACTATAAAACACTATCAGTAAACAATAATAAAAATCTAAGATCCAAGTCATTCAATTTATTCCATTTTACATGCTATGCAATAAATCTGAATTTGTTTAATCATTTTTTATTGACATTAAATTATACTATTTTAGTTTTTTTTGTAATCATTGATATCCAATACCAAAATAAGTTACGTTAAGTAATGAGAAAAGTCTTCAGTTTAAAAAGTAACTGAAAATAAAGAAAGAATAATAAAATCTAGTATTAAACCATTAACTACTTCAAACAAATAACGTAATGACTAGATATTAAATCAACCAGATGTAAAATATCCAGTAAAATAAAATATTACTACTTTCAAAATAAAACAAAAATCAATCATTTTTAAGAAATACACGAAACTGCAACAACTAAAAAATTTAATTTGTTGTATAATTATAATTAGTTTATTTTTTCTTCAGTAGCAAATCTAAGTGGTAATTTCCGTTTTAAACTACGTACTTTAATTCTCAATGTCTGAATTGTTTATGCTGGGTGTACAAAAATTATTAATAGATACGAGTAATAAAGTTACGACTCAAGAAGTTTGCATGTAACACAAACGTTTTTTTTTGCAGTCGACTAATTTAGATATTGTAAATTCATAAATTTAAAATATATAATGTAATCATTTTTTCATTTGGGAAATTTATTAATAGTTACTTTTAAATCTTATTTAATTGAAAGATGTATTTAAATATTTACTTTGTATAAATTATATACTAAGTTTTTTCATTTAAAATATGCTATAAATATGTTATTGCTGCCATTGAAATTAAATGAATATAAAGTATTTGTATATGTTTCTTGCTGTTGTTTAAACGGAAATTGTAACACACCTCGTTTGCTATTTCTGTCCAGAATCAACGAAAACTTCTCCTCGGATCCAGGGAAGTCGACGGTGAAGAGGGTTTCGGGTCCGCGGTGTCGCTTCCTGGCCTTGATGTGGCGCAAAGACAAAACCATGCTGTCCCCTTTGATGACGTCCTCCAGCTCTCTGGAAGCCACTGCATTTGAAGAAAAAAAAGAACGTTAACAGATTGCGGTTATTTTTTTATATAGCTGCTTCAATTGCATATCGGTAGAGAAAGACATATAAGGATGGATTATTTTAGAACAGGATTTCTGTGGCAGTTCCGCATTACGTCGCGTGCATTTTAAGAGGTCTTTCGAATCGCGGAAAGGCGGCGAAGATCGCGGTTTCGGTTCCACAGAAACGCGGTTATCCAACAAGCTGATCCCATTGGATAACCGCAAAATTTTTGAAAATTTCTTTACGTCGACTTTTAGATCGCGCGTGTATTCAATGGTATAATATAAGTTAGACCTTGTAACAAATTCTATGGCTGTTTCAGCCAACGCACCATAATCTAAATGTTTTCCAATTTCATGCGTGAACGGATCTCCTTAATCCTTAATTCCTGCAACGATCCCAGTTTCCTCATCGCTGGCGCCGTTCCCTTATGAAATTATTGAAAGGATTCTTCGATATTCGTTGGAAGATTTCTTCCGTCTTTTCACTCGCGTGGCGCATGTGTGCTTCAGGTGGGTGTAAATACGTACACACGTTGAGCAATCAAAAGCCGTAAGTAGGTTTGCCATTAATATTCATTCCAAGTTTACTTTTTTTTTTCTGTACCTTTTTTTCCATATTACTATTTATGATTTTCTTTCACATTCGTTACCACCATATGTTGTTTGTTCAAAACAACAATATAAGGCGCCTGCCGACCGAAACAACAAAAACTATGTTTGGGCGTTTGAAATTCGAGTCCGAACCGCACCGGACATTCAAAAAAGGCGAATGCAAATGATGCAAAGTCTGAGATGAAGAAAAAAATACAGTTTTATATAATTTATTCACCACCGAATTTACGTAATAACACTTACTTCATTTGCTTTTTATATGACAAAATACACATTTTTAGAAATGTTTACTTCTTTTCATAAAACAATCATCAAAACATTATAAATTGCATTTATAAGTTTATGCATATTGTACATATTTTGTTTCAATTATTGTAAAATTTGATCGTAAATCGACAATATTTTTTAAATAATTCTCAAAAAAATACACACATCATGGAATTTCAAACATTGTACTTTTTCCATAAAAAACTTGATTAATTTTCTTATAATATATAACATACAACTGTTTGAATAAGTTCACTAATTTTACTGAAACAATAATAAATTATTAATTTATGAAAGTAATTAACTCAAATGGAAAATTATCTTATCGTGTCTTAATGAAGTCAAGTTTTCATTCTCTCATAATAATAATACCATAGATATTAAAACAATTTAGATGATTAAAAAAAAATATATTCAAAATTAATATTCTTCTCATAAAAATTCTGAATAAAACATTTAAATTCTTATAAGGAAAAGTATTACAATATATATTTGGAAAAAATATAAACCCACATTAGGATCCAACTAAATCTACTTGATAAAATTCGAAATGTAATACGAATCATTAAGAATTGATTTAAAAACAAATAACATGAAGTAATATGTGATTTGTCTACATTCATGAACAATTAATTATTTGTGCAATCTATAAATTTTGTATTTAAAATAATGAAAAATTGCACAATTTATTGATGAAATGGTAAAATAACGTATATCAGAAAAAGCATAATTTTGTTCATTAAATTCTTGAATGTGTGTTAAACAAATTAGAACTTATTAGCTTTATAATCTACGAGCGTGTATAATAAAACATAGTGATAAGGTTTGAAAAAGTTAGTATAAAACTGAACCTTGTAACATTTTGAATTATTTTTTTATCTGAAGAAAAAAAAAATTTAAAAAAAAATGATTCCATTTCTATTTATATACAGATTCTCTATCAACTCTGGAGGTAATTTAATCAACGTTAAACTGTTTGCTAAAGCAATTAGATGTAAAACAAAAGTATCCAATTGCATGAAAAATAAATGTATAAAGGATTACGTTATCAAATTTATCCGAAAATACATTGTTTCTAATAATAATAATACCGTGTGGTATTTCAATGGTAATTGAATAATAAATAAATGTGAATCACATAATTCTGTCATTGTAGAGAAACAAATGATATCATGTCCCGAGCGACGAGAGATTCATGAGACTAATGCTGCGGACGTGCGTAAAAATCGGTTTAAACACACATTTTTGGAAATGCAATTAGGTGTTTTCAGTTTGATTAAGCGGAAATTGGCGACGTGCCAAGGATTTTAAAAGGGGAAGAAAAAAAAAAGTAAAGATTGCATTTTAAATATAGAACTTCTTCGGAAACTGTGTCATAGTGGATTTGAGATGCATGTCAAATTGTTAATTGGGTTTATTCATTATATTGTTATTATTTAAGATGACATACATATCTCCCTATTCTTCGTCGGTTAAGTAATAATTATTTTTAGGGGATTTTTTTTTTTGTAATTATTTTACATTTAGGGTGACATCGAATGATTAAATAATTATTATGGTTTTAGGGGATTTTTTTATTGTTGTTTTGCATTTAGGGTGACTGACATATCGTTAAATAAAAATTATTTTTTTGGGGATTTTTTTTTGCTGTTGTTATTTTATATTTAGGGTAAAATGGGTTAAATCATAATTATTTTTTTAGGGGATTTTTTTTTGCATTACCGGTATCTAAGGTGACTGCATCTACGAGAAGGCAAAATGAGACGAAGGCCAATGAGGCCACCCCCAGGTCGAACCTCATCCCGATCTCTCTGTTACAGTTACTGTCTTCTTCTTCGACTTCTCGACAAACTTTCCTACGCGCACCGCCGACTTTTTTTTTTCGCACACTCTACCAACTCCAGATACACACTGCATGTGATCTCTTCTCGTCCAAGCAGCAGGCCAAGAGAGTAAGCTACAAACGGCAGGATCAACAGGAGTGGGACGCGACAAATTGATACACACACTTACTCGCATTCACACACACACATACATACATACATGTGCATGCAAGAATACACGCACAACCGACGACCTGCTTAAATGGGACACTAAATGGACACGCAATTACATCGAATTTATCCATTACCGATGACAGAATTATTGCTCGCAAAAGACGTATTTCCGAATGACCGAACTTGCGAACTGCATGTTATCTCAATTAGTGATCTCAGGATACGGACACTCCACTTCCTACTTCTGTACTCGTATATAGGACATGTTCGAATTGAACATTATGCAAACTACTTCAAGAAAATACGCTTAGGAAATACTTGTTAGTTACTTAAGAATTCATATTTGCTTTTATTATTACATTAAATATCTACAAAAAATTGATGATCAAGCTTCCAATTAGATGAAATTTAAGCATATTTATTTTAACTATTTAATGAGTATAAATCAAATCTTTTGATCAAGTTGTTTTTGATTTTATTATTACATAAAATAAGTCAAGATTTTAACTTTAAAAATAATTAATCTACAAAAATTGATAATACACTTTCCATTAAAAAAATATAGCATTAACTGAACAAATTATTAAGTGTATCTTAAATCTTTTGATTTTAATTGAAATTATCAGCAGTTAGATTTGTCTAAATTGTTACATAAAATATATCAGAACTTTTACTTCAAAATTATTTAATTGAATATTCTCTAAATTAATCTACAAACATTGATTATAAAATTTCCAATTAGAAGATATTTTAACGTCAAACAAAGTAATTGGTTGATTTGTACTCATCAAATCTGTCAATTTTAATTCTTAGTCGTGTTATGATTTGTTTTATTTGACATATGATGTACAGTAACTTGATATTTTTGTTCTCCTCAGCTGCAGTTTTTTTTAACTTTTCAAATAATTCTATTGACAAATAAAATTTAAAAATATTAACAAATTAAATCAAAGCTTTTAATTAAAGTCAAGTTGATATTTTGTTTTCTTCTGTTGCTGTTTTTTTTTACTATAAAAACAATCAAAATGTTAGTTTTAATAATTTCATTAACAAATTAAATGAATCAACAAAAATACAATTATTTGTAAAAACGAAACAAATTTCAATGGAAGAAACTTTTTACGATAATATTTTAATAACAAGTATAAAAAAAATCGTCAAATATTATAAAATATTTCTACATAATCAAATTTTTTAATTTCAATTTTAAAATAATTGATTAAATTTTCTATTATGTTTTTTGTATAATGAATATTCGAGAATATTATGCTAATTATAATATCATCCAATATCCCGCACTGTTTGAAACCTTACTAATTGAGGAATTTAATGTATAAAAGAAAGAAAAAAAACTATAGTTTATGTAATAAACTATAGTTTTCTGTATAATTGTTTTTACTATAATCCGGACTGATTGAAGTCGCATTGTGCGAGATATTGCATATAAAATGTAACAGGTTTTAATAACATTTAACATAGTTCATTTCATTAAGTATAATCTAGTTAGAACATATGTTAATATATGTTAAAATTCGTTAAAACAAATACAGTAAATAATATTATTACATAAAGCGAAATACACAATTCTATGTTTTATTGCTGATATAGTTATTTTTTTATAATCGTATCGCATTTTTCAGTAGAAAGCTTTTCTCTATCTCCTGCAACGATTGTATATGGATCAATGCTATTTAATTTTAAAACCACTTCTATGTTTTTTAATATACGATATCTAAATAACTCAACTCATTTTTAAGCGTTACATATACAATTATAAGATTAAAAGATTATCTGTTGTAATAATAATCAATTAATCATATAATGTTTATTTTTAAATTTTTATTCGATGATACCACAAATGGATCAGCATCATCTTCCTCGTAGATGCAATTACCATAGTAATAACGAACATGACCATAAGCAGTCAGCTTGGCCTTGCGTTTCCAACATTATGCAACAACAAGTTTTAATTTACGAAACATCATAAATACAAAGTAGTAAAATTTTTAGAGAAAATAAAATTGATTTATTTGCAATTCTTTATTGCTATATTTCAAAGAAAAATAGCTATGAACCCAAGAAATTCTGCTAATCATTTAATAAACACCAAATGTATGTTTAATTGTATAATAGATTAATTGGTTTAAATTAATGAAAACTGTATGTTTGGATAATTCGTGTTGAAATAATGAAAAAAAATGCTCGATTTTTTTTTCTTATTTTAATGATTTTCTCGAAAACTGTAACAGATTGAATGCATATGAAAGTTGGATGTTTAGAAAATCTAGCGAGTTTTCATACATTACTGTGGTTACGTTCATTTAGCTGTAATTCGCGTTGAAATTTGAAAAAATTAAAAATTAACGCTGGAAAATGGGAAAACTATAATAGATTGAATGGATTCAAAAGATGCATATGAAAGCTGGATATTTTGGAAAATGTAGCGAATATTCATACATTGCTGTGGTTTCATTGCCGACATTTCGAAAACTTGCATCATAGTGTGAAAATCTGAAGCTCAATGTATTAATTTTACGCTTTTTTTATAAGTATTAAACAAAAGGGTTGAATTTTTGCCTGTTTAAATCATTTGAACTTTTAGATCTTAGATAATTAATCATCAAGTTGTAAACATTAATTATATACTTAAAATACTGCAAAAACTAGTGATTAATGTTGTATTTTTACGGTTTTTTTTTTTAATTTCGTATATATTTTGTAGCTCATAGGTAGATAATTTTTGTTCGGAATGAGCAAGCTCAAAGTATTAATTTACCCTTGATTTTTTGTCTTTTTATATCCTTTGAACTTATTAATCTTAGATAGATGATTTTAAGATCGATAAGTTTTAAACATCCTTAATATCTTGCAAAAATTAGAGATAAATGTTGGATTTTTACGTTTTTGATTTTCTTATATACTTTGCAAGTCTTAGGTAGATGATTTTGTTCGGGCGATGAGCAAGTTCAAAGTATTAATTTTACGCTTTTTTTTTTCTAAATTTTGGATAAAAGGATTGAATTTTTGTGTGTTTATATCCTTTGAACTTATTGATCTTATATAGATGATTTTGAGATCATTACTTTGTAAGAGAGCTGTTAAACCCGAAAGGGGTAGAAATAGCGCCGGAAGAAAAAATACTTTGTAAGTCTTAGGTAGGTGAATTTGTTCTGGCGATGAGCAAGCTCAAAGTATTAATTTTACGCTTAATATCTTGTAATTATTGGACATAAATATTGGACTTTTTTTTTTACTCTCTATGTCTCATGTTCATGTTGTTCTTAGGTAGGTGGTTATGAAAAAGACCGTGGACCAGGCTAATTTTAAAATTACGCTGAACGGCGTGTCCAAAAATTAAGCGCACCGAATATCCGTAAGAAACGGTCATCCCACATACACACACACAGACACATGACGGTCCTTCTTTTAATGGAAGGTCGCCGCAAAAGTTCTTTTGCATATTAGCGATTCGGATCCGCTTATATGGAGATACAAAAGGAACTCGAGGAGACCGACCGAGATGCCTGCATCCGAGGGACAAAAGTATCTCTCCACTTTATATAATAGCGTTCGAAAAGCCCACGCGCTCTTTCTCCTTCTCCGGATGAAAGAAAGAACTAAAACTAACAAAAAAATAAATCTGAACGCGCCTCCAGCTCTATTTATACGCAATGTCCACTATTTTTACAACCTAATCCCAAAGGAAGGTGTTTTTCCACTCGCACGCACTGAAAGAAAGAGCAATTAATTCCAAATAGATCGGAGATGATTATAGACGAAATACTTCTATTTCTGAATCTAAATCCAACATCAACGATTTATTTCAAATCTTTCCTATAACAAATCATTAAACATTCAAGAAACACTACAATCCATGTGATCTGTTAACTATAAAATGTTAACCGATCATTTCCGATTGATTTTGAAAGCAGGAGCTAAGGAAAATATGTTTATTCTCTAACGTATTGCTTATTCTCTAACAAATTGTTTATACTCTACCGTATTGTTTATTGCGCGTACTTCGCGAGCGTAAATATTTAAAGGAGAGCGAAAAATCAACGACCACACGGAAATAGACTCAAGGTTGCTTTGCAATTAGTAGATTATGCAATTTCTTGTCTCTCTGTTTCTTTTCCTTTTATTCCTGGGATAGTCTTTGGAAACCCTGGAGCACGTGTGGTTTAAGCGTTTCATACTTACGCATATGTGACAGAAGGTTTACATACAATTAACCACAATTTCCGAAGTTGAGATCATCGGTTAGTCAAGGTTCGGTTTACTAATCCCGCAATGAGACAATGTTTTTTGCGCACTCAAATACTTTAATTTGCATTTGATTGTAATTTGCAATAGCAATGGTTTGTAAAGATAATAATAATTCGTTTAAAATAACTGATTTAAAGAAAAAAATAGTAACAGATGTTTTTGCATAGAATTTCTTTACTATAAAAATTTCAATTTTATGTTATTAAAATATGAAGTAACCAAAATGAGACTTACAAAAAAAAAAATTTAAATAGAATTTTATTAACAGATGAAGTTGAAAATTACAAAAAAAAATCTCAAAAACCTAATGTTTTTGACTAATTATTAGATTTTATGTTATTATATGATAATTTAACTAAAATTATGCTTAAAACTGACTGATTTAAAAATAAAACTTTATTAGCAGACGTTTTGTTACAGTTTTTCTATGCTGTTCAAATTTTATAGAAAATTTCAAAAAATAAGTTTTTTTAACGAATTAATTGATTTTATGTAATTAACAGACAAAACTTAAGTTTTTTAACTAATTAATAGATTCAAAAAAATATTAGCAGTCGTTTTATTACAGATTTTCTTGCAAAAATCTCAAAATCTAACCTTTTTAACTAATTATTATATTTTATGTTATTGATTGAGAATGTGATTAAAATAATGTTTAAAAATTACTCACTTTAGCAATAGATGATTTTTTAGCATAAAATTTCTTTAATTTTCCAATTTAAAAAAAATATTTCAAAACAAATCAGTTTTTTTTTAACAAATTAATAGATTTTGGGTTATTAATAGATAATTAAATTAAAATTATGCTTAAAAATAAGTGATTAAAATTACATATTTTCTTTAATAATCAAATTAATAAAAATCGCTATAAATTACAAAAGTAATTCAAGTGAACCAAATCTAAATTAATAATTTAATTTCATAAAACTACAACAGTTCCAAAGAGATGGTCAGATTATCGTTTAGCAATAATTTATAAATATATTATGAAAAAAGGAGTAGAAACTATCATGGAAATCTTTAAATAATTCCAATTTAATGAAATTAAATTTTTAATGAAAGTTGTATTGAAGATAGTGGAATATGTAATTCTAATGAAAACAATTTGGTTTTACAATTTGTAAATATTAGTTATATTTTTCAGTAAATTATTAAATATTTTGTTGATACTTTCTACTAACCAATTTAGTGAATATGTGTTGTAAATACTTTACAATAATAATTTTATTGTAAATTTTAATTAACTCATGTATTTGATGCCATTCCCCATTCTCTTGGGCTTTTTGATTAAAAAATGAATATATGAATTGTGAATGGTGCAATTGAGAGAATGTAAAATGCAAGATGCGAATGAATAGTGGAAATCTTCGAGTGTGCGACAATAAAAAAAAGTGCCGAGTGCGACTAATGCCCAGATTAGTGATGGTTTCGCAGAAAAAGTATTAATCCCGATAGACAATGGACGTCAGTTATCGGATGTGAATGAGCATTATACGTGAATCTGGGCCACGAGATATCGACTAATAATATTCTGCCATCCAAATGCTTTAATTATTGCAAGACTTATGCAAATGTCTATTCATTTCGTAACAAAAAGAAATTGTTAAAATTTTGAAAAAAAAAACAACTATGAATTGTTGCGAAAACGTATAAATATTGTTATAGTAACTTGTTTCTTTGTTTAAACTGATACGAAAAACAGTTGCGTTTGTATTACGAATTTAGTGAATCTGGTTTAGTCATTCAGCATTCGGCTAATGCATTTACAAGCTTAAAGTATTTAATTAGAATAAGTTTGTTGAGTAATAATAATTTCATGCATTACTAATAATAACCACATCACTTTTATAAACAAAATACTTAATATTTCGAAATTCTAAAAAAAAGGCACGAATAAATTTGAAAATAAATAATTTAGTTTTTTATTTATGTGTAAATATTAATATAATTATATTAGAAATATTGTTTTTATTATTCTTTAAGTATAAGTGAATTGAGTAATCTATTAATACTTGCGTTGTTAATTAAACAAAATGCAGTGAGGATATATTTTCTATTGTAATCAAAAACATTTTTTTTCTATGAAAAAATATATTTCATGTTATATAAGTTATGGTAAAACAACTAATGAAAACTTAATTATTATATAAATTATTATGCAAGTCTCAAATGATGTTTGATCTTAATAAAAGTCTTATGTGAATTGTATACAAAGACGTTATAGAAGTTGCCTAACAATAGAACATTATAATCAGAATTTGTATCATGATTTGATTAGGTATTAAAGAAACTCAAATCTTAAAGTTGTTTCAATAAATATAGTATTATTAATTTTATAAGGATAAATTGAATAGGTTAGAAAATAACGGTAACTAAATAATACAGAATTACCACCATGGGTCAAAATGACCTGTTTATTAAATATTAAAAAAGAACAAATTATTGATTTTTAGAACAAACGCAGATTAATTCTTATTATTTAATGTAAATTCACATAATTTCAAACTGATTTTATTGCACAAAATAGACAATTTTCTTTTGAGCAAATATAACAAATTGGTCTTTTAAAACACCTCTTTCTTTTGGATGTAGGAATCTGTTCATTAGATTGCATTAGATTGTCATCGTCGAAGACTGAAGAGGTTTAAACCGCAAGACTTACCCAACCGATTTTAATAATCAATAAATCAATGTTTGCAAGTGCATAAATAATTATTGTATATGTGAAGTGGGGTTGCTGGATCATCTCTTCAGAAAGAATTTTAGTGTCATTTTTTTTATTTTTCTTTTTACCACATTCATAAGGCTTGATATCTATGTCAGATGATAGATTGCTATAATAATAAGAAATTAAAAAAAAAGATTGTCTTTAAACAGGAATCTTCTTGATATTTGCAATCAAAATTCTAAGATTTTAGGGAAACTTTTGGTTGCACATTCGATCATTCATATATAGGTCACACAACGTACGTCCTACTTGTTTTATTAAAGAATTCCTAGAATTCACAGTATTGGTGCAGTGCACACTGGATATCAGAATTACTGATACCGTTTAAGTACATGGAAACCAAAGTTATTCAACTTTGAAATCCAAATATTGATGATGTTTCAAGAATGTAGTTACTATAGACAGGTTACTTTGACCCGAAATACATTAATATAAGTAACTCTCGCCGGGACTGCTTTACTCTGGAAAGTGCATAATTAAATTACTATAGAATGTGAATGAAAACAACGGGTCACTCTGATTAGTGTAAGTTAAGTTGGTTGCATATAATAAAAATTGATTGAGTTTTGGATAGTTGAAATCGATTAAGGATAAATAGAAAAATGAGAATTTGAAATAGTTTAAAATATTTGTAAAAAGATAAATAATGGTACTATTAAATGGATAAATGATATTTGGAATATATATATTTATTTATTTGTATAATTAATCTATTGGAATTATTCTAAAATGTTAAATAATTTGTACTGAAAATGAATAAGTCTTATTATAATAAATGCTTTAGATTATTTGAAAAAATATTTTATAATCATATTCATGCGTTCATCGTATATAGCTTCATTCTTGGAGGTGAAGTAGAAGCTGTGGAAGATTCCGCGATCCGTGTGCGCTGCTTCTACTTCTTCCTTGTCTGCAATCATCATCTTGCTGATGGCCATAGACCAAAATGTGCCGTACCGACCGTATTTACACCACTGCCTCTTAAGTTCACCAAAAGGAAATACGTCCGGATCGCAGTGCAACCTATCCAAAGTATTCACCAAAGCATCGTGGTAAATCTTCAAAAAAGCGTCGACGTTGTTGAAGACATCTTTGGAACATCCGCTCGTCGTCAAAAAGTAAGACAGGTCAACAATCGGAGATGCTTTGCGGGCCAGTTGAAAGTCCAACATCCGTACATCGATATCTCCCTGAAACGAACAACAATTACGATAATTAGTACAAACATTTTACAATTGTAAATTTCTTTACCTCGCGTTCCCTGAACATGAAATTATTGGTCCAACAATCTCCATGGACAATCACGTTGTACTTATCTTCAGCTTTCAGTTCCTCCAGAAAGGTGAGGATGTCATCGTTGATGAATTTCTTGAAAGCCTTCTTACACTCCTCGTCTTCCTCCCCAAAGCTTTTCGTCGCGATATCTGTGAAGTTGCTGATGATCGTGTCGTTCTTGTACGCATTCAAAGCCAAGATCATCGGTTCGTAATCGCTGAACGATATCTCTTCGAAGACTTCAGGTTCGAGCTGCTTCAGCGCGAAACTCAAACCGTGGAATTGCCCGTAACATTTGAGCACCGCCTCGATATATTCGCTGCTCAAAGGATGTCCCAGCTCTTTCCATAGATGGAAGCCTTTGGCGCACACGTTTTCCAAGATTATCTCAGTCTCGGTGGAAAGGTAGCACTTGGGAACGTCTCTCCAGGAGTTTCCAGAAATCGCGTTGAGCTTCGGTACGATCACCTCGTAGAAATTGGTCTCATACTTGGACATGATTTTGGCCAATTCCGATTCATTCTTCTTGATGAAGAGATTGATGATTCCTCTGGAATGGTGCACAACAGCAGTGCTGACATCGCCGACGAAACCACCGCTGCTCGTGCCGTACTCGATGGACACTTCCTGAAGATCCTCCTTCCGCAGAACATCTTCAATGAATGTCTCTACGCATGCCATGATCGTAAACTAAGCAAATCTATTCACAGATCAATTAAGTGACGCAGTTTTAGCACCAGCAGCAAGCATACATTGACTGATTCTACTACCACTGCAATACTATAGATATATATATATATATACATAATAAGCGCGATTCGGAATGCTGAACGACCTCGGGGAAATTCGTAGAATCACAAATAGAAGTAATTTACTTATTGTCTCAAATGTTTTGTACAATTATCCTCTTAACACTAACAGAATCCCACGAAAATAAGCGGAAAACGCATTTTCATTTATTTGTTATTAAACAACTTGAAGCATCTTCAGTTAATACATTTTTATTTTCAACACACGCCGCAATAGATCAATAATATAAACAAGTCAATGTCTGGCATGTGCGATCCGGTTATCATTCCTATTTTTCTTTTAATTAAAATCTTTAAATATTTAGCAAAAAAATAAACATAATTGCGAAAGTCATAAATTAAATGTCTAATAAGCCTACTTGATCCTAATCAAACATCATAAATAACTTAAACTTGCACATAAGAACAATATAGTATCATAAATTTACTTATTTTTTATTATTCATTTAGAAATTTCCACTCGTTGCAAATTGCGAATTATTTACTTTTATGTAAAATTAAAAAAATATGTATTTTTTTTTTATATTTCTGATTATTTAATATTATTTTCTTGTAGAAACTCAACAGTGAAATTTCTTTTTCAATATTATTCTGTTCACATCATTTAATTGTGAACTTTGCTCGGAGCAATTTGTAATGATGACCACATCGTTCTTCTTAATTAATCAGTTTCGAACTTGTTTGTTTTTTAATTATTGTTTTTCTCTAAAGCAAATAAATTTCATTTTTCAAATTGACAATCTCAATATTACGTTTCAATTGTTGAATGCAATTATTATTGTTTATAATTTGATGATAAAAACAACTTTTTTTAACTTGTTTGATCCATTTATTAGAGCAATTGAACTTAATTTTATGGTCGCATTACAATTTGTACGAACAATGAAAATTAATAAGAAAAATTTAGCAACGTTTGCGATTACTCAACGATTATCTTCTTAAATTCTTTAATGAACTAATTTTTATTTGTATTAAGCTGCACTTCAAATATTATATATATATTTTACGATGCGTACATATTGTTAGATAATTCAATGATAACAAAATAGAAAAAATGCATTTGGTATATATATTCATACTCTTAATTGGAATGTAACTAATCCAAATGAATCTACGATTTTGCTGCTCAAAACACAGCACAAAACACACCGAAAGCTGGAATCAAACGATCAATTCAGCTATTTACTTTTAACAACTAATGAAACTGAATGAAGCAATCAAAGAATAATAGACATAATTGGCAAATCATGTTCCACCAAAACAATACAAATCCTCACACATCTTTGATAACTCGTGGAAAGTTATTGGAGGTTGATTTGGAAGTGATGTTGCATATATACCTGACCTTGTACTATTAGATTACCATTTATTTAAAAGTTTGCAAAACTCTTTGAATAGTAAAACTTTAACTAATTATGATGACCTGAAATCTCATTTGTTCAGTTTTTTTACTGATAAGAACCAGAAGTTCTATGAAGTTGCCAGAAAGATTGCAAAACGTCAAATTGGAAAATATATTATTGAGAAAGTTCGTTCTTTGTATACAAAAACCCGAAAATCCCTCCTTTTTTTACACAATAATATTCGTGAGATATCGTATCTAAAATTCCGTATATTTCGTTAGAAAAATCAACATCGTTTGTTTAATTTGACGGCAGAATAAGAGAAAAACTAAAAATATTCCAAGGAGACATGAAATTATTTACACTACGTAAGAGCGCAAATCAAACAAATTTTGAGCGAAACTTCTTCCGTTGCATCAAGGACAAAACTTTTGTGGCACGCGCATAATAATCTAAAAATTAATGTTTATTTTTAATACTAAAAGTTAATTTGCATTTTTTTTACTTGCGATTAAATTATCAATAATATATAAGTATTTAAAAAAAAATGAATGCTTAAAAAACAAAAGAGTAAGGTTAAACATTCAGTAGTCATAAAAAAAATAGAATTTCTGAAGAATCAATTAAGAATGGAAAGATCAACAAATTTGCAGCTCGATTTCATCCGAATTAAAGACAAAAAATTAAGGAAGAAAAACATGAATGGCCTTGCTTTTTTTTTTTAGTACAAATTACCTCAAGGTTCGATATGAATCATGTCATGGTTAAAATGCAGTAATTTTTGCATTTACGTAACAATTCGAAAGAAAATTAAGTGTAATGAAACACGAAACAAATGTATTTTGAGTTGTCATATACAATTTAATAAGCACACTGCGAATTCATGTATATTATTTATAATAACATAATATTACTTACAGTATAAAAGCTGCACAACAGTCAATTAATTGTACATTACAGATTTGTTTTGATGAAAGAGGTAAATTCCACCAAACTCTCGTTTATTTAATGAACATATTTGTGGATTCGTAAAGATCAAATAATATTTTAGGAAAAGATCCTTGACATAATACCGGGTTGTGCTTATTTATAAGACTAAACGTGCTTCAAATAAATCTATTTCGGAGTGTGTGTGTGCGCTCTAATCAGTGCATAGATATATATATAATTACATCTTGAAGAAGATTTTCAAAATATTTTAGATTTTCTCATTATTTACTAATAATAATAATAAAGATGATAAATAATAATTACACATTTGTTTAGGTTTAGTATCAAATATACTGTAATTTCGCAACATTTAGAAAATTCCGCAATATCCAAACTTCATTTATAATACGAAACGTGCCTCAAATAGATCTGTATGTATTCTATTACGTTCAGTAAAATATGGATATTTTTCACGCTTTTGCTAATGCTATTTTTGAAGCTACGCGTCTTATCTGCGGCACAACAACAAATAACATTATTATTATCAAAATGTTGATTGTCATTGTGACGAAGTTTGGAGCCTGATGTTTTAGTTACGTAACTGTTTACACTGATGCTGCTAGTGCTGATGAAGATTGTCATCATTTTGATGCATTTAATTGGTACTGGACAAGCTAATAGAGAGATATCAATTGTCATACTTGCGAGCGATATGATGGATGGAACCGGGGGAAGGGATTGAATTGAGACAAAATCCATTTTGAGCCAGTTATCATCAGTTTAGAGCACGAGCAGCAAATATGAGTTCACTTGAACCAAATGTGTTATGTGAGGATTATGTCAAGAAGGTGCTTCAAGATATTGTCGAGAAGCAACAGATACACGTTCCGGAATACACGATATGCGCAGGCTCCGCCAAAGGCGACGGTTTCCTGAGTTTTATGACCAAAGTCGACGTGAAGAGCAAAGATAAAGATCTTCACTTGATCATAAAGTGCGCCCCAAAATCTGAGGAGTTTCGATCCATTGTTCCAATACGTACCTCTTTCCTCCGGGAGATCGATTTCTACGAGAACATCTATCCAGTCATGGATGAGTTCCAGAAGGAGAAGGGCATCGAGGATCGTTTCGAAAGCATTCCAAAATTGTACAAATCCATTCAAATGGATAAAGAAGAGATCATCGTGCTGGAAAATATACGAGAACACGGTTTCCAATTATGGGATCGGATGAATCAGTTCGACGATGCCCATTTCCAGATGCTCTTTAAAGAGTACGCCAAATTCCATGCCATTTCGTTCGCCCTCCAACATTACAAATTGGAAAAGTACTACGATTTGAGCAAAGATTTATTCGACATGTTCACGCCGGGCATCTTCAGCTTCGAGTTTTTCACGGCGTACCAAATGAGCATCGAGCAAATCAAAAACTTCTACCAGGACGACGAAATCAAACGCGACCTTTCGCAGTTGAAGGACAACGTCATGAAATACTTCGAACACATTATCAACAATAAAGGTAAACAAGTCGTCATCACACACGGCGATTGCTGGAGCAGCAACATGATGTTCAAATACAACGTATGTTACAAATCCGTATATGGTAAAGAAAATCTTCGCATATTCGAATGTATTTCAGGATCAGAACAACCCGGAAAAACCCACAGATCTCCGCTTGCTCGATTTTCAATTGGTTAGGAAAGGTTCTCCAGTCTTGGATCTCTCAAATTTCTTCTACGCTGGAGCTCCAAAACACCTACTCAACAAACTCGACCATTACCTCAAGTATTATCACTCAGTTCTTTCCAAGCAGCTGAAGATGTTCGGAATTGAAGTGGAGCATTTCATCACCTTCGAGGAGCTTAAGAATGACTGGAAGATCTACAGCAAGTTCGGTTATCTCAAGGCCATATTATTAATCAAGGGGTCGTTGAGGGAACCCGACGAAATCATCGACAACGCAGATTTAAGCGCGAACAGCAATATGTCCTTATCCGAAACATTCTGTTTGGAATTCAAAAATCAGGAACAAATAAACGAAAGGCTCAAAGATCTGACCGATCATATGCTTGAAAACGGTCTCATCCGAGTTGAGTATTAATGTGTGCAAAATATTCAAATAGATTACTGAAATGCACAACTCATCCTCACTTGTTGTTATTCACATCAGATGTATCTGAGCAAATCTCGTGCACAAATAATTATTTAAACAACATACGCACACAATGCATACGTGATACATTTATCAAAATTCAAACAATATGCAAAGAATGCTCACAATTAATTTGTTAGTTATATATCATCATCTTATGATTCTAAATCAACCATTAAATTAAATTACGACAGTGGTGGTATTGTGATTTCCCAATACGCGCAGATTTCAGTTTGTTGGATATACTTCCAACATTGCACCTGATACCCCACCACTATGTATAAATCACACTCGAATCACTATTGAAACTCAAATCATATATGTGATTTTTAACGATTTAAAACGATGTAAATATGCAATACAGAGAATGGTAATTGTTAAGGGGTGGCGTATATGTGAGATTGTTGCTCATTTAGCCAGAAAATACAAAATATATACATGATGTTTACAAATTAGAATAAAAAAAAGGTTTTTTTTATGGTATGTGCTTATATGCAAGCTGAAGAAAAATGATGAACAATGGTGTGTGATACGTAATATAGACATTAAGTTAATTGGTTGGAGAAGGTTTGGGTCTGGGTGAAGGAACATAGGTTTGATGGTGCTTAGAAATTTTGCTATTTCTGGGATTTTATTTTTGGGTTTGCGAGTGCTGGCGTCATGTCGGCCTTGGAGTTTGTTGATAATGTCTGAGATTTTGGGATCATATATGTGTGCAAGTTATGTTTCTTATAATTAAAATAATTAATTTCTAATCATTTTTTTAAACTAATAAATTGGAATATCATTTTAATTTCATTTATTAAATTGGATACATTCACTTTCAATATTTAGGTAATTTCCAAAAGAAAACCTTTGAAAACCTTCGTTGTAAGTTGTGTAACTTTGAAAGCAAGTAGGGAAGGGATTGAACTGAACCAAGATCAAATTAGAGCACAAGCAGTGAAAGTGTATTTTGAATAATATTATCTTTACAATCAAAGAGAAATCTAAATGGGATATTGACATTATGTTATTATAATAAATATGTACAGAAAGTTGAAGAATTTAAAGAATTTATTGATTAATGAAAAAAGAAACGACGTTAATCAACGAAAAGTAATGTTTTCATAAATAACATTTATGTGGCAAAGTTGATTTTCAGATAAGATAATTAAAAATACATTAGCTGTCCATTAATATGAGAATATTAAATATAATTGCTCGAAAACGATTTCTGTTATTAATCAAATCACATGTAATTAGTCGACTTTTTAAAGCAATACATATTTTCTTTATCTATATTCTGACAGAATAATATTATTGTGTAATTTTTGTTCTAATCATTGCACAGATATATGAAATTAGATCTCCACTCGATTTCAACAGCTAAAATCTGTTATTATTGTGCCTCAAATCAGAAATGTTTTATTTTTTCCACTATCGCACATTACAACCGCAATATATTATTTGTTTGTTATCAGATACTAGAAATGAATGTTACGTTACAATATTATGCCAGATATAATAACCAAAATATTTGCTTTTCTTTAAATTAATTTGAGATCATAATAGAAATAATGAATATCTTATATAAACAATAAAATCTAATCAGTTAGATAATTTAAACAAAATATAATTAAAATTGTATTAATTTGTCTATACTTTTTGTTTTATATATATAGTCTTTAATATTCATGATATTAACGAAACAAATATTGTTCAAATTATGTTAATATCTAATTAAAAATGCAATTAACTCGGTATTTGAAGGATATTTGTAAACATTGAATAATTTCATTGATTTCTCAAAATACCAAAAGCAAGCAGATTAAATAATTATTTATCATAGTTAAGTAATTAGACTTAAATTTTGTCAGATATCTAAGTTAATAAACCAGCTCGCATTATGCGGTTGTGCCAATACTATTTGAAACCGGACAAATCGAGGACTTTAAAGCTAGAGAGAAAAACGATCATGTATACAAACGCAACAATAATTTATTAATTAATTATTATTCTGATCGTGCCAAGAGTCGTAATCAATTGTATTAATAATTAAACTAATTATTTCTAATAATAAGTATGAGAAGTGTGTAATAATATAGTTTTTTTCCACTTGATCTATCACTTTGGAATTATAAATTAATGTGTTCATTCATTCATTAGTTCATTCACATTGTTTTTGTTGAAAAATAGAAATTCACATTTTGTGACCTTGAAAAATAACTTGTGAATTTTATTTAAATATTGAAAATTGTCATAAATTTAATATGGTTTTCTCTCTAATGAGAAATAGAGATATTTCTTTATGGATTAAATAATTATTTCGTTTTTTTCAATAGAATGACTAAAAGTTCACGATGTGGAAAATTTCTCTAATTTAATATTTTTGTTAATGTTTTTAAATATATCCATTATCATCCAAATGTTGATTGGGTCAAAGTTCGGAGCGTGTTGTTTTCGTTACGCAACTGTTCGCACTGATGCTGCTATTTGTGCTAATAATGATTGTGATGATGATTATGTAATTGGTTGTTGGTGCATTTGATTGTTAATGCGGAAACCGACCGAAAAGAGATAACAATAATGACCCCGAAAATGAATTATAACTATCGTCCTTGCGAGGCGATGTGATGGATGTAACCGGGGGAAGGGATTGAAATGAGCCAAGATCCGTTTTGAGCCGCATAACATCAGTTTAAAGCAAGAGCAGCACGAGCAAGTATGGGTTCACTTCAACCGAATGTGTTATGCGAGGATGAGGTCAAGAAGGTTCTTCAAGATGTTGTCGAGAAGGAGCAAATATCGAAGCCGGAATACACGATATGCGCAGGTTCTGCCAAAGGCGACGGTTACCTGAGTTTCATGACGAAAGTCGACGTGAAGAGCAAGGACAAAGACCTTCACCTGATCATAAAGTGCGCCCCAAAATCTGAGGAATTTAGATCTTTCGTTCCTATACGTTCCACCTTCCTCCGGGAGATCGCATTCTACGAGGACATCTATCCAACCATGGATGAGTTCCAGAAGGAGAAGGGCATCGAGGATCGTTTCGAAAGCGTTCCCAAATTCTATAAATCCATACAGACGGATAAAGAAGAGATCATCGTGCTAGAAAATATACGAGAACGCGGTTTCCAATTATGGGATCGGAAGAATCAGTTCGATGACGCCCATTTCCAGATGCTCTTCAAAGAGTACGCCAAATACCACGCCATTTCGTTCGCTCTGCAACATTACAAACTGGAGAAATACTACGATCTGTCCAAAAACCTTTACGACATGTTCACGCCGGGCATCTTCAGCTTCGAGTTTTTTACGGCGTTTAAAATGAGCATCGAGGTAATCCACAACCTCTACCAGGACGACGAAATCAAACGCGACCTTACGCAGTTGAAGGACAACCTCATGAAATACTTCGAACACATTATCAACAATAAAGGTAAACGGGTCGTCATCACGCACGGCGATTGCTGGAGCAGCAACATGATGTTCAAATACGACGTAAGTTACAAATCCACATGTAATAAATAAAATTCACATATTCGAATTCATTTCAGGATCCGAACAACCCGGAAAAACCCACAGATCTCTGCTTGCTCGACTTCCAATTGGTCAGGAAAGGTTCTCCGGTCTTGGATCTCTCTTATTTCTTCTACGCGGGAGCCCCAAAACATCTACTCAAAAAACTTGACCATTATCTCAAGTATTACCACTCGGTTCTTTCCAAGCAGCTGAAGATGTTCGGCATCGACGTGGAGAATGTCATCACTTTCGAGGAGCTCAAGAACGACTGGAAGACCTACAGCAAGTTCGGTTACCTCATGGGTATACTTATAATCAAGGGGGCCTTGACGGAAACCGACGAAATCATCGACATCGCAGATTTAAGCGCGAACAGCGATATGTCCTTATCCGAGTCATTCCTTCGAAAATTCAAAAATCAGGATCTCATAAACGAAAGGCTCAAGGATCTGACCGATCACATGCTCGAAAACGATCTCATCCGATTTGAGTATTCATTATTACCGTAATACACAACTCATCCTCACTTGTTGTTATTCACATCAGATGTATTTGAGCTAATCTCATAATAATTATTTAAACAACATACGCACACAATGCATACGTGATACATTTATCAAAATTCAAACAATTTAACATTCTTTGCATATCAATATTATTTTGCTAGTTATACAATATTATCTTATTATGTTCAATAAATGACCCATTTATTTACTCTTCAACAGAAACACAACACCAAATGATTAAATAGAAATTATTATATAGTAAATTCTGTGATCATTTCTGCTATAAATAATTGATATCATTTTTTCTTTATATATGTAATTACGTTATATTAAATAACAAACCAATTATAAATATTTTATTTAATTATATTAATAAATACATAAACATAATGTTTCTTAGCCTAACGACCAAAGTGTTTCTTTTCAGAATATTGAACAAAATATTGTCAATCTTCTCACTTTTTGTTATTGAAAAAGAGCAATTCTTTATTAAGAAATGTAAGCACAACATTAATATTTTACCAATTGTAAATAATTATCAAACAATAAATGACATTATTAAAAACAAAATTTTGATACTTAAATTTATTGAAATTTGTTGTGTTTTATGTAGAATTATGACTATCTGATATTTTATAATAAAAAAAGAGTTGCAGGAGAAATTCCTGGTAACATAAAAACTCATATCCTATATGTAATTTTTTTTAATGAAAAATAAGAATTAATGATGTATGTACAACACAAAATACAGTAAAAAAAATACATACCTTACGAAGATTAATACATATTTAAAACGTATGTAAGCAACATCCTTCTCGTAATATAATTACATTGCATTACTTCAAGGTCAAATTCTACTCGTGTTGTATTCATTCGAGATAGAAACAAGCGCATGTTTGATTATCAAATTAACTTCACTAATACATTTATTTATTATACTATTTACAAAATTCGAATCGGATTCGAAAAATAATTACGTACGTATAAATAATCTTTATGTAACATTAAACAAAAAAAAAACTATTTATTGCAGAATTTGTATTGCATTGTTCGACGAACAATTGACATTACAAAAAAAGTCTACTTAAAAATAGAAAACGTTTTTGTTCGTTTATCTTTAAGATGCAGGGAATTGCTATTTAAAGAGTACTGAGAATATTTACGTAATCTTAACACTAATATAAGTATTGTACAATTTAATATTTATGAGTACTTTATGAAATAAATCGACAGTTTCCAAATGTTAATAATTTAATTTTGTATAAGATGAATAAATTCAAGATGAATAATTAAACTTAATTTGCTACATTATATAATTTAGTAAATCTACGTTAAATTTAGAAACTTTACTGCGTTTTTTTTTGCAACTATAGATATAGTAAACTAGTAATTCGTGATAAAAATCAATTATTTTTTAATTGAATTATTTTAATCTATGATAAATATAGAAATATGATCGATATAATATTGTTTATCTGTAGAAAAACATTATTAGTAATGAAAAATCCAACGTCCTCATTACGTTTAAAGCAGGTGGAAGGGATAGAGCCAAAATCTATTTTAATCCAAAGCATCGAGCAAGTAATAGTTATGTCATCTCTACTAGAAAACGTTCTTTCGGAAGACGAAGTTAAAAATGTGCTAAAAGATGTTGTGCATAATGAATGCATTACAGAGCCGATCTACGCAATCAATATTGGTTCCAACAAAGGCGATGGTTACGTGAGTTTTGTAACGAGAGTGGATGTACATAACAAAGAAAAGGATCTTCACCTGATCATAAAATGCGCACCGAAATCGGACAAATTCAGAGCCTTCTTTCCGGTGCACGCAACCTTCGAGCGAGAGATCACTTTCTACAAGAACATCTATCCAGTCATGAGCGAGTTTCAAAAGGAAAAATGCATCAAGGATTGTTTTGGCAGCGTCCCTAAATTCTACAAATCTATCGACAAGGACAAAGAGGAACTGATAGTTTTGGAGAACGTACGCGTTCGCGGTTTCCAACTGTGGGACAAAAGGAAGCATTTCGATGATGTCCATATGAAGATGCTCTTCAAGGAGTTCGCCAAGTTCCACGCAATTTCATTCGCTCTTCAGCGCTGCGATCCGGAGAAATACAACGATTTGAGCAGAGATTTATTCGATTTGTTCACTCCGGGTATCTTCAACTTGGACTTTTTCGGGGTGTTTCAATCGTGTTTGGATCAAATCGAAAAGCTATACGAAGATGACGATATGAAACGCAACATCAACCATTTGAAGGAAAACGTGCTGAAATACTATGATTATACTATCAATAATAAGGGAACAAGAGTGGTAATAACGCACGGCGATTGTTGGAGCAACAAAATGATGTTCAAATACGTAAGTAACAAATCTAATAGTTAAAAAAATCTCCACATATTTGAATGTATTTCAGTATCCAGACAATGCGGGAATACCCACAGATCTCTGCTTGCTCGATTTCCAAATGGTCAGGAATGGCTCCCCAGTTTTGGATCTCTCCAATTTCTTCTACGCAGGAGCCTCAAAAGACCTATTAAACAAACTCGATGATTACCTTAAGTTACTCTATTCTCAAGGATCAGCTTGACAATTTCGGCATCAACGTAGAAGAAATCATTACTTTCGATGACCTAAAGAGCGACTGGAAAATGTACAGCAAGATAGGTTACCTCATGGCTTTGTTGATCAATAAAAACGTTTTGGCCGATGACGATGAAATGCTCGATTTAGTCGATGTGAGCGCTAACAAGTCGTCGTCTTTAACGAAAACTTTCCATCAAGAGTACAAGAACCAAAATCTTATAAACGAAAGACTCAAGAATCTGACAGATCACATGCACGAAAACGATTACCTTCGCTTTCACTATTAATCAAAAACAAAATAACAACTGTTTGTAAACAAAATATTTATGAAAGATTATGCACACTTTGCTATTCACGTCACTTGCATTTGAGGTAATGTCACGCAAATATAATTATCATGAAGTAATGATTATTATTAACGCATTAATAAAACATAAATATTTTGTTTGAATATTTAAAATTCATATTATTTAAACGTGATATCTAATGCATTTTCATTTATGTAAATAAGTGTATTACTTGATAATTACGACCTCACAAATATTTGATTTATTTAAATAAATTATATAAAAAAAAAAGTTCAAATTGTCCCACATACAAAAAAATAATTGTTTGAAATCGTATTAGAATCGTATATTTGTTTTTTTTTTTTCAAATTTTATACCCAAAATAATAAAATAAGAACAGAAAGTTATAAATTATTTCTCATTTACAAATTGTTGAAACAGTATTTCTATTACGTAAATAATCAAATTAGATATATATTTAAAACTCGTATATTTTGATAACAATAAATTCAAGGTCAATAATTTCGCAGTTGTTACATTCTATAATTTGTATAATATTCATTGAAACTCTCCATTTCTCTAAACTGTTCGTAGTTAATTGTAATTTCAATTTAGTCATACTGTGTCAATTGAAATGTTTTTCAAATAGTAATTATATCGGTTATCTTGAGATAAACATTTGTTAGTATCTATCACGTCTATCCAAATTGCGTTTGATGCGGTGGGAAGGGATCGAGCTGTAAACAATTTCAATCAAAAATACGCCAGTTACGTTCAGCGGCGCACAGCTATGTCACCTCTACCACAGAATGTGCTTTCGGAAGATGAAGTTAAAAGCGTGCTTACAGATGTTGTGCAGAAGGAATGCATTTCAGAGCCGGTCTACGCAATCGACGCTGGCTCGAACAAAGGTGAAGGTTACGTGAGTTTCATAACGCGAGTGGACGTGCATAGCAAAGAAAAAGATCTACACCTGATCGTAAAGTGCGCACCGAAATCGGACGAATTCAGGTCCATGTTTCCGGTGCGCAAAACCTTTGAGCGAGAAATCTATTTCTACGAGAACATCTATCCAACGCTGAAAGAGTTTCAAAAGGAGAAACGCATCAAGGATTATTTCGACAGCTTTCCTAAATTCTACAAATCCAGTCTGAAGGAGAAGGAAGAACTTATTGTGTTGGAGAACATCCGCCTTCACGGTTTCCAACTGTTGGATAGAAAAATGCAATTCGACGATGCGCATTTGCAAATGATCTTTCAGGAATACGCCAAATACCATGCAATATCGTTCGCTCTTCAGTACTGCGATCCGGAGAAATACTACGATTTGAGCAAAGATTTACACGATATGTTCACTCCGGGTATCTTCAGCTTCGACTTTTTCGGCATGTTTGGCTCGTGCTTGGATCATATCGATAAACTATACGAAGACGAAGAAATTAAACGAGACATCAACCATTTGAAAGATAACGTGCTGAAATACTTCGAACATATTGTCAACAATAAGGGTAAACGAGTGGTAATAACACACGGCGATTGCTGGAGCAACAACATGATGTTCAAATACAGCGTATGTAACAAATACAATATACAAAGATAATCAATGTATTTGAATGTATTTCAGGATCCAAACAACCCAGGACAACCTACAGATCTTTGCTTGCTCGACTTCCAATTGATTAGGAAAGGATCTCCAGTTTTGGATCTCTCCTATTTCTTCTACGCAGGAGGCCCCAAACATCTGTTGGATAAACTCGACGATTATCTAAAACTGTATTATTCAGTTCTCAAGAATCAGCTTGAGAATTTCGGCGTCGATGTGATGGAGATCATTACTTTCGAGGACCTGAAGAGCGACTGGAAGATTTACAGCAAGTTTGGGTACCTTCTGGCACTGTTGATCCAAAAAAATGCGCTGACAGAAGGCGATGAAATCCTCGACTTATCAAAATTGAGCGCCAATAAGACTATGACTTTAACTGAAGCCTTCCATCAAGAATTCAAGAACCAAAAGTTTATAAATGAAAGGCTCAAGAATTTAACAGATCACATGCACGAAAACGATTTCCTCCGCATTCAGTATTAAATAATGTAATTTCAAATAATAACTTTTTTTTTGTAAAATATAAAAAAATGTTATTCTCATCATCTTCTTACCATGCATACATAATTATTTTTCGTTTAATATTCTATATTCAAATTATGTAATTTAATGCTTCATTTTCATTAATTTACTTTTATAATTATTTATATTTGTAAGCAAATTATTATTTAAATAATTGATACCCATAAAAGTATTACATTAGTGCGTGCTATCAAATAATCCATTGATTTCTTCATATGATTGACAAAAAGACAATTAATGTATTTTGAAAAAAAAAAATGAAAACAATAGTACTTTGTACTTTTAACCTTTTTTTTTTCGTGAAAAATAAATGTATTTATGTACATACCCACATTAGAATCATAATAAAAGACAAGCATGTAGTGAACACAAAAAAAAAACTTTTTTTCAAACTTCTTTGATCATCAACGTATGATTAAGATGCAGTTATTGAAGGTCGCTGTGTGTTTTTTTTTGTATTCGTTATACGTGGAGAATAAATCATATTTTACTTTCACAATATTTCAACAATAAGAAACAACTTATTAGTTCCATTCTTCATCATTGTTTTATTTCGTTCTACGATTCTTTTTTAAGTCTTTGTGGTTAAATTAATAATGGAAATGTTTATTTCTTTATAAACTACCGTTACACATAATATTAATTATATATAACGTACATGCAATTTATACAACGAATTCCCATAATTCTCATATTAATTAAACAAGTTTACAGTAAAAATGTAATTGAAAACATAAACGATTTAATGACAAATAATTAACATCGTCATGTTATGGAAAATTTCACTTATTTTTTTTTTACAAATATTTGTATGTTGTCTAAGTTATGAGGCCATTTCATTTTATAAACATAATTTACTTGAATTTTGCAAACAATTAAGTAAAAAATACACTTTGAACTGTTGAAATTTTAACAATATTATCATTTTCGAAAATATGATTAATCTATATTAAAGCTGATGTCAAATAGTTTTTAATAGTCAGGTAAGTCTCTCACAAATTCTCTTAAAATAAAAACGTTCGTACACGTACATACGTTCCATTTACTACATTTAATAACTCCAATTAAATGTAGTAACACTTTTAATTGACTAATATTAAAATTATGTTTTCATAACGTTACACGTGTGTTCTCAGATGCAATCATAACTTTAAATATTTATCAATGTACAGTAATACTTTTCATTCGTACTCTTTCATCAATTATTCAAGTTAAATAATAGAAGGAATTGTATTATGGTTAATGGGAATTTATCAAGGTTGTGTACAAATCACGTGGATAAATTTTACAAGAATGTTAATTGCATTGCGGTTGATACCAAGTTAGCATCTTTGTTCAAGATTAATAGTACAAAATAAACTAATTCAGGTTGTAAAGTATGTAAGTTATAACAAATATTTACAAAATGAGACTATATAAAAAATAGCCTGTGTTCATCTAAGTGTGCGTTATCAGCATTTGTGTCGGTAATTAATGTTTTTCATATGGTCATCAAGCAATTGAGATCAATTGAGTTTAATATCAAAAACAAACGAAAATTCCTCTGCGTAAAAAAGGAATAATCATAATCTTTATTATGTTTGTTTCAACGCAATGTAATCCAATCCATAAATTGCAATCAGTTTTGTCGATAAGCGGATAATGTGTGTCGAACGTAGTTTTTCTTTTGCTTCGGTCAGATCTAATCATATGTAAACTTTAATCAGAGTTGGCCTTTACAATCATTTGCTCTAAACAATAAACAGATATACTGATGTTCGCGTGCAGACAATAATCCGACAAAGATTATGTAATTTCGAGTCGGGAGTGAGATGGCAAGGTTTTTGTTTAATAATTATCTATTTGTCAACCTTTAATTAGGTTTTTTCTTTTACAATTTTTTTGTAATTCAAATGCGTGCATGTTGGGCTCGAAAATAAATTAGCGTCTGTGTGGACCCCTCCACGTTTCAAGGACCATTGAAGAGGCGAACTGTTGGTGGGAGGTGATAATGCTACGTCACTTTTGTGTTATAGTTTGAATGATGTTTGAAGCAAGATTTTTGTATCGTGCGGACAGTTAACGAGCAATCAGCGTCATGGGAAGCATAGGGAACGTGCTTAGTGAAAAGGAAGTGAAGGAGCTCATGGAATCCGTGCTCGAGAAGGAGCAGATCATCGATCCTAAATTGAAGATATGCTCTGGGTCGAATCAAGGCGATGGTTACCTGAGCTTCCTCACTCAGGTCGATATCAAGGGAAGGAACAAGGATCTTCACATGATGATCAAGTGCGCACCGAAAGGCGAAGATTTCAGGAAAACTACGCCTCTCGATAAGCTCTTCCAAAGGGAAATAGATTTCTACACGCAGGTGTATCCGGCATTCCGCAACTTCCAGTTGACGAAGAACATAGAGAAGCCGTTCAACAACGTCGCGAAATGCTACAAAACTGGAAACGAGAATCTGCACGAGTTTCTGATTATGGAGAACATTCGCGAGAAAGGCTACAGGATGTGGAACAGGAAGGTTCAAATGGACGACAATCATTTAACGTTGATCTTCAAGACGTACGCCAGGTACCACGCAGTTTCATACAGCATGCAACAGCAGCAACCTGAAATCTACCAAAAGCTGAAAGAGTTGTGGAAAGACGTATTTGCTGTCGACGAGAACAAAGAAACGCTTGAGGGATTCGTTACATCTGTGGATAAGGTCAAGGATTTATTCGATCCAAAGGCAGAGAAAGAGATTTACGATATCATGGACAAATTCAGCATAATGGACGTGTTCGTGATGAATGAAAAGGATAAGGGCAATTTCAGTTTAATCACGCATGGAGATTGCTGGTGCAATAATATGATGTTCAAATACGAGGTAATCGATTGCATCCTATTTCGGGCCAGTCAAATAATAATATTTTAATCTATGTATTTCAGGATGCGCGCGATTTGAATCGTCCGACCAACATATGCCTTCTCGATTTCCAAATGTCCGGCATCGGATCCCCGGTCCTCGATCTCTCCTACTTCTTCTACGTGAGTGCTTCCAAAGAAGCCCTCGACAATTTGGACAACTACCTGAAGATTTACCACGATGATCTCATTAAGTGCTCCGTTGCTCTTGGAGCGGATGCCTCCAAATTGATGTCATTTGAGGATCTGAAAGCCGACTGGAAGAAGTACTCGAGTTTCGGATTCGGCATGGCCATGATCATCGTGAGAGCAATGCTCAGCGAGTCAGATGAGATCGTGAATCTCGAGGAAATATCCAAATCAGGCATTTCAGTTGTGGACGCCTTCAATAGACCGTTGAAGAACGAGAATATCGTCAACCGCAGACTGAAGACCTTAACCGAGCACATGTATCAAAGGAAATTCATTTAAACACATTCAATCAATACTATATTTATAAATATACGCACTATAGTGGATTAATTAATCTTATGTGATCAAAACCAAAGTAGACTAACTCGGCAATATTAACAATTCCATAGTTATACATATTTTGTTTTTATTATGAATTTAATTCATAATTTAAAAAAAAAATGTATTTTATAATCTTAACATTAATTATGTTATTGTAGTATTATAGATATTCGATATTTATGTTTTATTAACTTGGAATATAAAAATAAAGAATTTATTGATTTTAATCGATATTTATTTTAAAAAAATTGATACACTTTGCTTAATTATCTTAAAAAAAATAATTATCAAATTAATTAGAAATTACGTGTAAATTCATAGAAATCCAATCCAAAGAATGTAAAATAATTATGATGAAATTCCATTAAAATTTTCAAAAATTGAAATTTGAAAATTAAGAATTATTAAAAAAGTCCTTAGGAAACGTGCATAATTTTAATTAAAGTAACACTTGTTGCATGCGAAATAGACTTTATTGGTCAAGGTTTTTCATTAATTGAACAAATCATTATATAATTATTTAAATTAATAATAATATTATTATCAAAAAAAAAGGGCTACTGAGCATAGGTCCTTCTGTACAGATTAAAATTATTTCTATAATTTATCAAAATATAGAAGACTTGTTTATACACGTTTACAAGTATGTTTGCTATCGATTACTATACATTGCGTAAGGATAAACATTGTTCGTGTATCCAAATCATCCATATAATATCGTCGCTGTGATATGTGGGGAGGGATTGAATTTAGTCACAAACTATTTTAACAAAGATTTGCTAGTTACCAAGAGTAGCGCGCAACTATGTGCTTGCAAAATACGAGGAGGAAGAGACTTCTGGAAGATGTTATGAAGAATGAATGCATGTCAGCGCCAGTCTACACAATCAACGCAGGTTCTTCCAAAGGCGATGGTTATATGAGTTTCATGACGCGAGTGGACGTGGAGAGTAAAAAGAGGAAAAAGCTACATTTGATCATTAAATGCGCACCAAAGACGGAGCTCTTTAGGTCTTTCATACGCACTACTTCCCTGCGTGAACACAGAGTCCCTCGTACTACACAGAGATTTTCCCTGCCATGGTAGAGTTCCAGAAGGAGATGAACATCGTGGATAGCTTTAGCTCTATTACTAAATACTATGAATTAGTGCAGAAGGAGCTTCTCGTGATAGAAATCATACGTGAACGCAGTTTCCAACTTTGGGAACGCAAAATGCAGTTAGACGATGATAATTTTCAAGGAATACGACAAAGTTCACTCAATCTCATTCGCTCTTCAGCACTACCGCTTAGAAAAGTCTTCATCTTCAGCTTCGACTTTTTTACTGTCAAGCTTAGACCAACTTCACGAACTCTGCCAAGATGTCGAGATTAAACGTGATATATTCCACTTGAAATGCAACATATTATAAATAATAAGGGTAATAGGTAATGCAGCGTAAGTAATAAATACAATATAAAGATAAACAATATATTTGAATGTATCCAAACAAACCCACAGATATCTGCTTACTAGACTTAAAGCTGGTCAGAAAAGGTTCTCCTGTTCTGGATCTCTCTTATTTCTTCTATGCAGTTCCCCCAAAACACCTATTGAACAAACTCGAGGGCTATCTAAAACTCAGTTCTATTACTCAGTTCTCACCAAACAGCTTAAGAACTTCAGCATCGACGTTGCGGATGTAATGTCATTAGATGATCTCAAGTCCGACTGGAAGACCTTCTGTAAATTCTGATATCTGATGTCAGTAATGGTTATTAAGAGCTCTTTAATTGAAATCGATGACGAGGAAATGTCCATATCGAAGAGCTATCAACGAAAATACAAGAACCAAGATCTAATCAACTTAAGATTCAAAGATTTAACCGACCATCTGCTTGAAAATGGCTTCCTTCGTTTCCATTATTAAACAAGACACAAAAGTGTATTACTAATGTTAATGTAGTTCAGTGCTTCGTTTACTAAATTACATTTTTTAATATAATTTTCCTAGTAGAGACTTTTCTTAGAGGAAACAAGCTGGTAAAAGGAAAAAAAAATAATTTTCCAATACACATAAATAAAAACGAATTATCCATCATCACAAGACAATCAACTTTAAATTAAATCATTTTAAAGAATTGTAAGTTATCCATGTATTATTATTGACTTTATCAACATTATCTAATTTTAATAAATGTGTGCTTATAACCAAATATTTTGCGATATACGAAAACATAATTTACTAGTAGAGTAATATTTCTTAATTCCAATTTAAACCATTTAAAAATTCTAGGAAGAATGGTGATAAATGATTAAAAACAGGCAACCAATTGTACATGAAATAATCAATTATCAATATCTTTCTGCTCTGATTGCTAGCTAGCTACGCAATTGTTCATGAAATATTACGTAGTTTCCGATTTAATCGAAAAAATAACCAATCAGCAACAAATTTTAAAGTGTTTTATCTATGCATCAAATATAGTTGGTAATTCCAATTTCTCTTTCTGTCGGATTTCTCATTTTCATTGTGTCAAGAATAAAATTGTCGAGAACTTTGACATTTATTTGATATGTAAATAGTATTTACAAAGGCAATTAAAATCAGTGGCTAAGCACTTCAAACAACTATTATAAGTTGTTTCTTTTTAATTGTGATGTTTAAGTGAAGGATTTACAGGATAGTTAATGAACATGTCCACTCCAAGTAAACCATGGGAGATGAACTCCCTGCAGAACAACAGACAAATTCCACAGGGTTCAACATATTCAACTCGGAGTACACCTATGTTACCACCGAGGCCACAAAGCCTTTCATATGGTGGCATGAATTCATATTCCCCTTACTCTAGTAAGTTATTGAATTGAACTTTGCACTCTCTTTATTCTATTAATACAATACTCCATTATGATGAATTATTGAACAATGGATTAATTTCATGTATCATTAGGTTATGGAGGTATGCCCTATAGGAGTTCTCTATATGGAGGTGGATATGGCAGTGGATATGGTACTGGATATGGTGGTGGATATAGCAGCTATGGTGGAGGATATGGTGGTTACGGATCATACAATAGTGGATATGGAATGTATGGTATGAATTCTGGATATGGAACCATGGGACACAATGGAATGGGAGATGATGCAGAAAGGAGGTAAATTATTGCAATATTTAAATCCTTTATTTTCTTGCATTGCAACAGACATATTAATTAATTGTATTTTAGATTTATCCAATATGCTGAGGAGAGTTCTCGAAATGCATTTAGTAATGTGGAAAATATTGTGAGAGCATTTAATAGTATGGCAATGATGCTGGACAATACATTTTTTGCAATGACTAGTTCATTCAGAGCTGTGCTTGGAGTGGCAGACAATTTTGGACGATTACGTTCAATGTTTGGGCACGTTTTTCATGCATTGAACATCTTCAGACTGATAAAATGGTTTTATGTGAAATTCCTTGGCATGGCTGGTTATAAAGTCCTGCAGGAGAGCAAATCCAATGCCTGGAAGGAAGCCATGAATGGAGCAGCTGCAGAGGCTGGTGAATCTACTGGCTCAAGTTGGCCAACAATTGCATTTCTTGGAGTTCTCCTCTCTGCTCCATATCTTATCAGCAAGTTTCTCCCAAAATATGAAGGTAAGCACATTTAGAAATTAAGTAATTCTTAAATGCTTCATCTCGGTATTTCGACATGAATTGAACAAATTAATTTAATTAATTTTCCGGGTAAAAGTCCATTTCATAAATTAAAAATCGTTATCACTAAGTATATTTTTATGTTGGTATTTTATATTTTTTAAATTTTGCCATTGGTAACACTGATTCTGACAAAGAAAGCATGTTTCTAACCTCCAAAACTTGTACCAGTTGTATTATTGGTGTTTGAGTATTGACTACATGCAATAGTGTTTAAATTAGCCATGGATGCTGAAGACATATTTAAAAAGTTTAGCAGGGGTGCAAAATTTACCAAGAGGAAACTACCAAAGGTATCTTTACAACCGCTCAAAGTTGACAAGGAGGTGACAATACCAATTAAACAAGAATATAAAGAAATTCTTAAAGAAGATTCTGAGAATGAAGACACCACACTAACTTTACTTGGTAATATGACTACAACACAGACCAAAGGCAAAAAAAGAAAAGCTACATCTGTATTAGAGGCTGAACGTAAAAGTAAATTGCTTGTACAAGAGAGCGAGAATCAATTTAGGAATGAACTTCAAATATCAGTGCATGGTAAAGATATTCCAGCAGCAGCGAAAAGTTTTGAGGACTTGGATATCAATCAAGATTTGAAGAAGAATTTTGAAAAATGTGGTTATAAAGAGCCAACACCAGTCCAAAAGCAAGCAATTCCTATTATGTTAAAGAATAGGCAGATCTTAGGTTGTGCTCCTACTGGTTCAGGAAAAACTGCAGCCTTTCTTGTGCCCATAATTGAAACTTTGAAAGGTCCTGAAAAGGTTGGTGTGCGTGCCCTGATTTTATCCCCAACCAGAGAATTAGCCAAGCAGACAGTCAATGAATGCATGAGGCTATCTGAAGGGCGATCTCTCAGAGTGCAGTTAATAACAAAGGCCACTGAGGATAAGTTTAAAAAGTGTGATATTTTAGTTACTACACCAAATCGTTTATGCTACTTGCTCAAGAGTGACCCACCAGCAATAAGTTTGAGTTTTGTAGAGTGGGTGGTTGTTGATGAAGCTGATAAATTCTTTGAAGAAGTTGGCAGAAGTTTCAAGGATCAACTAGATGAAATTTTAATGGCTTGCACAAATTCAAATAGGAAAATAGCCATGTTTAGTGCAACTTATACTCCAGCTGTGGCCAAATGGTCACTAAAGAATATGGATGGAGTGATCAGGATGTTGGTGGGAGCCAAAAATTCTGCCACAGATTTGGTTGATCAAAAGTTGCTTTTTGTTGGCAGTGAAGCTGGTAAAATGATTGAATTTAGGAACATGATACATAAAGGTTTTACACCGCCCGTACTTGTGTTTGTGCAGAGCAAAGAAAGAGCAAAGCAACTTTTCTCTGAGTTGGTTTATGATGGAATCAATGTTGATGCTATCCATGCGGATCGGACGGAAACTCAACGACAAAATACCGTGAGGAGCTTCAGGGAGGGCAAAATTTGGGTGTTGATATGTACTGAATTGATGGCCAGGGGTATCGATTTCAAAGGTGTGAATTTAGTGATTAATTATGACTTTCCACCATCCTCCATCTCTTATGTGCATCGTGTGGGCAGAGCCGGAAGGGCTGGACGCAAAGGCGAGGCTGTCACATATTTCACATTAGATGATACTGTTAATCTAAAGAGCATAGCTCATGTTATAAAACAATCTGGATGCGAGATTCCCGACTACATGAATAAACTAAAGAAACATAAGAAGAACGAGAAGAAGATGCTGATGCGCAGGGCACCGAACAGGGACGATATCCTGACCATGCCTTACGACGATCGGTTAAGAATCGACCGAAAAATGGGCAAGGAGCGCATGAAGCACACTTTGAAGCACGTCGAAGCTAAGGAGAAGAAGGAACACGAGAAAGAGGAGGCCATGAAGGCGAAGAAAAAGAACGGAGACGGTGAAAAGAAGAAACACGCGAAGAAGCCAGAGCATAATAAGAAACCGATGAAGAAGGTACGCGACAGAAATCTGACCAAGAAGAAGAAGTTCACCAAGAAAGGAAAATAAGTTATGTTAAACTTATTTGATGTAATAAATATATTTTTAAGATTATTTTTTATTTCTTTTATTTACACATTGTTATATCTTAGATTTTAATGTTATGGTTTAATTTATATGATATAATATAAATAAATAAAATTTGAAGAGATTTCGGTAAAATTACTTAAACCCTTAAGTATTTATTTAGAGAAAACGTTTTTTTCATTTCTGTATTTTCAAAGTATCTCATATACACATTCTGACTTAATTTAAGCATGACTGTTTCAATTTTCTTATTTTGATGTAAAATTCAGAATAGCAAGAGTTTTCCACATGCAATCAAACTAATTTCTTCATAATTTGCAGATAAACTTAATCCTGAGATGTGGAAAACAACAGGGGTACAGGCAAAGGCTGCATTCGATTTTGCAGCGAGTTCAGGCAACGAACTTTCATTGAATGTGAACGATGAAATCGTTCTTGCACCACAGAGCGTCCAGACGGAGATGAAATTGAACAATTCTGGATGGGCTTATGCTACTTGCAACGGCCGCAGCGGCGTTATCCCCTTGAATTACATTGTAATCAAGAAGAAATCAGCGGACGGGACTTATGCACCAATGGTTAGGAAACCCCAGAAGCGAGTCAGTTTTGGTGAAAATCAAATATTTGAGGACAGCCGTAGAATCTTCGACGAGATTAATAAACCCGCACCACCGAAATCTGAAGAACCTGTTGCAAACGTTGAAATTGATGATAACGTGAAACCTGTACAAGAAGAGTCATCCGTTTCAGCCGAGCACGAAAGCAGCAGTATCATAAATTCTAGTCCAAATCTCAATGAAGACGCATCTCAAAAATAATATGTTGTACCTGGTGATTTTGTGTGCTTTTACGTACATGTTCATTTTGTCTACTGAGGTAATAATGGTTTATTAATTGGTTCACACAGGCATTGTTCCACTTAATTATCTTTTAAGTGTTAAGAATAAATAAACAATTGTATATTGGTTGACAGACATTGTTTTTATATATATAAATATTTTTAATTTTATACACTTTTATTATTTTATATACAATTACTTGGAAATGGAACTTTAGTTTATTCTTCATTCCTAAAATAATCGACAATAATCCACCATTATAAATGTTTATTAGTTGAAGAAATACCAGCAAATTTTAAAATTAATCATTTATTATTCAAAGACTTGCGTATATCCGAATATGTTATGATTATTATTTTCGGAGATTTATGAATATTCTATTATCTGATCTATATAGTATTGATTAATGGTTGACTAATGGCGGGTTTCATCCTAGGATCAAAATTTTTATCAACTGCAAAGGAAAATCCGGATGACTGTATGAAGAAGACCAAATAGGAAGTAACCTCATTGGCGATCTGAAATATTTATTGTAACTAGCCAATAGAAATAACTTTCATAATAGATATGTACTCACTGCAGACATCAGCTCCCAATCGAGTATAAAAATGCCGGCTGCGGAGAAAAAGAGTTCCGTCTGTTTGATTTGAAGGGCAAATAGCTTCACCGGTTCCATAAGCTCGTTACGATTATTAGTTTGTAGGTAAAAACGCTGCACCAAATAGCCAGCTCGCATGCTCTAAAACCATAAGAAATCATACAACAGCGAATATTTAAACTAAGTAAAACAATTACCTCGCGCTTAACAATGTCGCAGAAGTAGAAAACAAAGTAAAATTGAGATATTGCTACTACGTAGACGTAGCAGAGAGATCTAATGATTGATAGGGCGATGTAAGAACTGCTGTAACCTTCGTCGTTGGTCAATGTAACAAATATTCCATAAGCCAACGCCAATTGCTCCACCAAACCGGTGATGATGGCCATGCATTGGAACAGTCCGTACTTATCGATCAGGTCTCTGCAGACAGCACACAGATCCTCGTGCAACAGCCTTACCATCGTCAAAGTATTTCTCACGTGCTGGCTTTTGTACCAAGTTGTCTTATAATCCTCGACCAAAAGGAACATCGTTTTTTCGTTCTGTTTATTATAGAAATTGACTACAATGAGGTTGAGGAACTTGAAGCGCCAATAGCAAAAGTTAACGATCGTCACGTACTGCAACACCACGCACTTTCGCAGTACGAAACCAATTAGGAAACATATGTTGTAGCCCTGTACGTATCCAAACTCTTTGATGCTGTATCCAATTTCTGATAGCAGGAAGGTAATGCTTAGCAGAAGGTGCATGAAAAACACTCGGATATTTTTCAAGGATTTTCCATTGCTGTTAGCCATTCTTCCGAAATACTTCAAGCAGGATAAATCGAAATTGTGCAGGCTCTGCAAGTAGTCGAACACTGATGCTCGATATTTCCTCGTCGAGTTTAAGGTCACCAGGACCAGGATAGTGTTGAAGAAGAGCACAGCTCTGTCCATGTTTAAGGAGATCAAACTTCCACCTATCGGATGCAACGTTTCGACATCGACGAATGCCAGATACGAGGTGTATATGTACGCAGCAGTCAAGATCAACAATCCGATTCTATGGAAACCTGATGGTGCTTCCTGTTTCTTCAGCGAAGGTGGACCTAGCAAGAGACACTTCGACAAAAAGTAGACAGATTTATATTGGCGAAACACGTTTTCCTTCACCAAACGCCTACAAAAACAATCATTTGTTAATAGTCCCTTTACCGTCACCGTTTACCTTATACTTATTTTTTGTTGATTTAAATTCCATCGTTGTTACTCTCACAAATTTATTTACAAAATTGAGTATAATATTCACTCGGATCGATTATAATATCTAAATCGTCATCTACGCGTTTTATTAGAAGCGTTTACTTCAACATCAAATATTCAATTATTACCGTTCCATCTATTAATATTAGATTTGTCTTTTCGGGACAATTAC
This sequence comes from Nicrophorus vespilloides, assembly GCF_001412225.1. Lineage (NCBI taxonomy): Eukaryota > Metazoa > Arthropoda > Insecta > Coleoptera > Silphidae > Nicrophorus > Nicrophorus vespilloides. Next base: position 182,145 of record NW_017100112.1, on the reverse strand, counting down.
ATGTTTTTACTGATTTATTTTTGTGGAATTAACAATACAATAAGAATTAATACTTTAATTCACCTCAAGTCTATATTTTTATTTAGTTTACATTATAAAATCTATTTTTCTTAACTACTCAACTAATACTTATTATCTTGAAATATCATATTGTATATAAACTATAGCGTAAGCCGACGCAGCCATCACCATCTGCAAAGAGGTCATTCAAAATTAATATTATATAAAAAATAATATATATATTACCTGGTATATCAAATAATAATCTAAATGAAAGATACCAAGTGGAGCGAATTCGACGAGTTGATGCAGCATTTCTAAAGAATGAGTGTATATCTTAAACAAATGATTGTAAAATTAATTCTGAATAATTTTGTAAACTTACATTTGCATCTTCGTCCTGCGTGAATTCAAATTTTGCCCGAAGAGCGTGTATGATGATAGGAGTTTTCTCTGCCTAAAAAGCTAAAGTTTTAAGAAAAGAAATAATTTCAAAGTGTAAAATAATTACAGTTCGTTTGGTCTTGGCGCAAACATTGACTAGCATGTAGATCTCGACGATTTCTGTGATTATATAGAATATGGGTGTACCAAATTTGAAGGCGCTAGTTGTATCTTGTCGCTTCGTTAATAAATTGTACAAGAAATACAGTTGGAAAAGAAATCGTATGAAGGAGCACGAAACAGAGATGAAGATCTGACAGCCGAAAGCGGTATTCAGAAGTCGAAGACAATGGCATAAGCGAAAATGTAGCTTACACAGCTTGTTCATTTCATAACCGGTGCATCTAGTCTTCAATTTTCGATTGATTGCTCGGAATCTGTCCAACACGCAATTCACAGGCGCCACGTATTGGAACTTGACCAAACTCATCATATATACGGCAACGACCAGAGTGACCTGCTGGATCACGTCCAACTTGATGGTGTTAGCGCTGAAAATCGCCCTCAGTATGATGGAGATGGCAATAGAGCACAAGATGATGATGTTGTCACGATAATTCTTTCCATAATCAATGCTTATTTCCATCATCCTGAGAGCGTAATCTATGTCGACCATTTGTCGTATTGTTCTTGTAATCATGTGTCGAAATCTGAAACCCACGCAGGGGAAGATCATGGTTTGCATTAGAGCGATTGAAGACGCGTACACCAGAATCTCTTTAGGTATAATATCCTGGGTCATCTCGTTTATGTACAGGTAATATAAGGTGTACACGGTAAAGAAGAGGTACAGTCCTGTATAACCGATTACGTAAACGTAATCATACAATTTCCAATATTTGGGCTTCTTCAGTTGCAACGTCTTTTTGGGTAACAATCCGATCACAGCGCTCATCTCGGTGATCGGTTTCAAAGATCCATACAATTTAGCCTCGAGTTGATCCTTCGTCGGTAACATTTTATCGAATGCAACCTAATCAATCAAACCACCATGCCGAAGCTTTTATCCTAATCAAAAACAATTTAGATAAAGTCAATCGATTCGTATTGAAACGCTATCATACTCTACTACACATTTTATAATTAAGTTTTAATTGCGCTCTTCGCATTAATCAACACGTCAGAAGCGATATTTAAAGCTTGATTTTTCCGATCGAATACCAAAAACAGCGATGACTTCACGCGATAAATACTTGAATCTCCTGTATTACTCCGTAGGACCAACTTATTACATCTCTCGCGCTCTCGGCTTGTTGCCTGTGAGAGTTGTACGAACGAAGAATCAAATTAGGATTACCTCCAGTCACGACTTCCTTTACTTCGGCTTCTTCCTGCTCACCTACTTATTCCTATCTTCGTACACGATTTTCGCACTCATATCCGATGAGCATAACTATAAAGAAATACCCAAAGGTTTCTTATTTGTGATCAGCGTCATGATCTTAACTTCGCAAATCATCACCGTGATTATGGCGTATGTGATGAGAAAGCCTTTACTCAATATGATTGAGCGCTTCGCCGAAATTGACATGCATTTTGGAATGTATAATATTAAAATGGATTACAAGACTGCTCTGATGAAAAATCGCGTCGCTGTTGGTTGGCTTACGTGCTCCGTGCTCATTAGATCGGCATTCACGCTGCAGAACGTCAGCGTGGATTTCATTCAGCAGTATGCCGTGTTCGCTGCGAGCTTCATGAAGAGTCAACTGAAGTATCTGTTCATTATTTTCGTTGAAGCTCTATACGTGAGGCTGAGCAGGTTGAATGAGAGTATAGCTGCTGGTGGAGACATGAAGGCTCTCAGCTTGTTGCACTTCAAGCTGTGCAACTGCTGCAGCATTTTGATACACATCTTCGGTCTGCAAATGGTGATGGCCGTCGGCGTTTCAGCAGCAAATGTTATCTTCCAGAACTACTTTCTTTACAGAATGTGCACGACAAGTAACTGCAAGGAACACTTTTACATGATTGGAGCTCCATTGTTTTGGATTCTGGACGAGATGCTGGAAATTGGGTTGCTCGTGAAGTTCTGCAGTAGAACTGCTAACGTGGTTAGTTGCGATAAATTCGAATTGAATATGTTAATGCAATAACATCATTTCAGGCCAATTATACACCGGTACTGCTACACGAGATGAGAAACCGCACACCTCATGATGATGATCTAGCGCGAGAAGTACTCGTATTCATATAGTTATTTCTTGTTAATCAAATTTGAGAATTTTCAGGTACACGCGCTGTCCATTCAATTCCTCCATCAAAAGATGAAGTTCACCGCTTTGGGTTTCTTTCCCTTAGATCACAACTTAATATTCGAAGTAAGAAACGCACTCACTTTAAATAAATACATCTTATTATCCTCATTGCAGATTATTACTTCGGTCATTTCCTTGTTGACCTTCCTAATACAATATGACATGACTGTAAACATACAGCATTAAATTTGATTAGAAAAAATAAAAACTTAATTACACTTTGCAATTTGTATTAGTGCGCTGAATAATAAATAGCGAGCAGTTCGTAGTCTTTAAAGTAAAATGAAAAACGATTTGAAGCAAATAAAGAAAATTAACCGCTTGGGGATAGATTGATATCACTTAGTGCAAGTTCTGATTGGAAACAGTTAAATCCACGTAATGACCACAGCGTCTCGTAATAATCATTAGGCTGAGTGATCTGTGTATAAGTCATCAAGAGCGCGATGTTATCGAGTATCATGTTGGTTTTGAAGGAGCTTTGGAAACGCGTTACGAGATGCGACGACATTTACGACGTTCTCTTCCCTCTGCATTTGGCGACGAAACCGTTTGCAATCAGTCCACACAGCATGATCATGGATCACCTGAAGAAAAGGAAATATTCAGTTTCCATCCTTGGTAGTTGCTACAGTTTAGTTTCCATTATGCTCTTCACAGGTATGATTTTTGCTAGAACAATTAAACAAGAATTAATGTTTTTGTATTTTAACAGCTTATTACGTGTTCGCTGTCGAAGAACGTAATAGAATAAGTTACCAAGAGACCAATAAGATCACCAATGCCATCGACGCTTACCAGCTTTATGGAGCGGTAATCGTGATGATACTGGCTGTTGTTTTGAATGGTTTAAGACAGAATACTTTGATCGAAGCAGTTTCGAAAATAGATGATATCGATGCCGAATTCGCACACAATCGCATTAGTATCGAATACAAGACTAGCCGAAATTACATTGCTGGTAAGTAATTAAAGAGTGAAATTATATTTGTATAATACCTCTTGTTGTAGTTTACGTGTATTGCATTCAATTGCTCTTCATTGGGCTGGAGTACATGAACTGCAGCATGTTCCTGCGGCAGATCTTCACGCTTTCCGATATGTGCTTGCTGATGTGCTATCTACCATTACTGGTAAACGGTTTCGTCGAATGCCAATTCATAATCTATCTGCTGCTGCTGCGTCAGAGGTTCTCGATTATTAACCACGAACTTGAGTGCCTGAGCAACGTGGTTTTGATTGGTGGGAAAGGTGTTAACAGATTAATCACTCTGAGAAGAATGCACGAAGATCTCTGCATCTCTAGTCGCATGATCAACGAAACGTTCGCACTGCAGATCCTCATCATCATCGGAAACACCTTTGTCAGCTTCACAACGCACGCATATTACTGTTTCGATGGTTTCGTAAGAATTTCTCTAGAGGAACCGGACAAGAATGTTTACAATACTGCAACCACCGCAGCGTGGACTCTCTTCAAGCTATTGCAACTCTTTGCGGTGACCTTTGTCTGCACATCTTTAACAAATGAAGTAAATAAGTTTACTATTAACACAACTGCAACTACATTTACCATAAATTTCAGGCGAATAGTGCGAAGAATTTCATTTACAAAATTGATCGTTCACGTAACCAGAACATTTCAGCACAAGTATGTTAGTCAATGAAGTTTACATCCTGTAAACTAAAAAGAACTTATTTTCCTGCAGATCACTATCTTCAGCAAGCAGATTATCCATTGGGACTTCAAAATTTGCGCTTTCGGTTTCTTCAATCTGGATTTAACATTATTTTATTCGGTATGAATTATTAATGGTCTTCATTATTTTCTATTGAAATGATTATTCTAGGCTGTAGCATCTGCAACAGCATATCTCTTCATCCTCTTGCAATTGGATATAGCCAACAGACAACCAGAAAATACTATTATTCAATAGACCATGCTTTTTTTTAAGAAGAACCAACAAACTTTACTTACCTTTAGTTTATTTTTAAGAAAAAGTCTAGCCAATGCAATTTAAGAATATGCTTAATACTAAGAAAATAAAATTGTAGATATGAATGCTATTGCAAAACTTTGTAATACTATAGGAAGGATTAAACACAAACGAGTTATATATGTTAAAAAAAGTAGTTTATTCAAAATATTTATTAATTATTTGTAGTATATTTTAATAGTATATCTGGATTATAATGATTAAATACAAACGAGTTATATAGTTTAAAAAAATAGTTTAATTATTTGAAAATAGAATATTGTAATGAAATTGACTAAGGAAGAAAGTTTCAACACAAATGTGTGAAGCTTTAACCCACCCACCTCCACTTCCTTTTTTAACTGCACAAGATTTTAAAATAAAAATGAATTTAAATAAAATGTGATTATTGTGCACTTCTGTAACTGAACAAGAAACCAAATCCAAACATTATCAAGCTTATAATAAAAGACACAGACGCTTACCAATTTATACCTTCTGTAAAAAATGCATAGAATTATTCAACATCCACAAAAGCATGAAGTAAAATAAAGTTGATAGGCAAGTTAGCGAAACCTTACAAACTAAACTTAAAACTAATTTTCAATAGATTGGAAAGAGTTGGGGTATGCTGTTAGGTCAGGTATTTTTCCAATAGCAATCACCAGAAATAAAATTCCAGATCTCTTTCGAGAATCAAGACTTTTCTTCCTGCAGATTTATTGGTGGATGTTTCTTTTTGATTCCCGGGTGTGCGGTCCGATTCAACGGCCAAAAATAAGATATTCATCACAACTAAAAATCCATTTTAGGATTAATACAGACTTTTAATTGTGCAGAATTGAGTGTACCAATCCAGAGCTAACCACTTTTGATGGAAAACACCTGAGATGATCACTAAGCTGTGTTTGTTTTAATTCATCACCAATAAAATTACTGCAACATAGGTCGAAGCAATTTTATTGCTGCAGAATGTTTAGATGGGCTGATTCTAATACTCGTAATAAAACCAGCAAGATAGATTCATCAGGGGTAAAAGCCCACTTTGATCGTTTTTCACGTATGGACTTTTACTCCTGCAGAACAAGATGTGTGTTTCAGCTGCATTGCACTGCAGCAAAAACGATGGAAATAAAATTTCCAAATTCACCAGGACTAAAAACCTTTTACGTTATTCACGAATAAGCTTTTAATCCTGCAGAACAGATTTTGAATGTTTGCTGTCCTCACAATTTCTGGTGAGAACATCAAAACATTATGGAATTTACTAGATCATAGGCTTAGACTGCATTACCATGTTTCAGGCACTGCAGCCAAAATGGTGGAAATAAAAATTTCCAGATTCACCAGAACTAAAAACCTTTGCCGTTATTCACGAATAAGCTTTTAATCCTGCAGAACAGGTGTGGGTTTTGGATGTCCTCAAAATTTCTGATGAGAACACCACAAAACATTAAGGAATTCACCAGAGATAGAAGCCCAGGGTCGGTAAATTTGGACTTCTATTTCTGCAGAAAACCAATTGTTTTTTCGATGCGGCGTCTCGAAGTTCGACGAATCTTGAAGATCTCGATGATATGAAGAATCGTAGATGCATATACATTTATATTACAGAATAAAAACTATGATTTCGGTGCCCAACAACTTCATTTGCCCTCACTAGGCTATGAATATTAAATCGATTCCAAGCAACTGGCATTAAGCTCGCAAACGGCCGTGCCTTTATAATTTTGAATAGATACTTGTGCAGTTTTACTTACGCTTGATAATATTACAGATTAGTCTCACCTGTAGGATCGCAACCAACTTGCAACTTGTTGTTCGTTTCAGAAGCGGCACAATAATGGCGTCGTTGCGGTAAACCCACGCCGACCTAAGCTTCGCTTTTTTGTTTACGCTGTCAGCGCCCGTAACTATGGAACGGTACATAGTCAAACTACACCTTCATCTGTTCGCAACCAGATGGCGCCACAGAAAAATATAAGTTTTAAAATTCATGCACATTTAAATTAGAAGTACTTGGCACGTTATTCAACATTATTCAGATCGCGACTGGCGTAATGCGTCGACAGAATGTAGCTAAATGGTAGAGGCTCTTTCAAGAGTGAAGAAGCAAGAGGAAAGAAAAAAAGTTATTTAACTGTTACCAAGTACTAGTACTTCTACAAGTTCCTGTACGCATATTCTGAAGATATTGAAACTTGTCAAAATAGTTACGTATTCAGTGAATAGTAATAATAAATGAGTAATAGGGCTGAAATCATTGGATCAATAATGATGTTTAATAATAATAATTAATAAGTATTATATAAATTTTAAAATAAATTTAACATCAAAGTTTCTAAGCATTTCAATAATTGAATGTTTATTAAAAGCCACAAGACATAATTGTTAATTCGCAAATAACTTATTATATATAAATACGGGTTTTTATTGTAAATAATTAAATACATATATATTAGTTATTGCGTGTGATTATGATCAAATTAGGTGTCTGCATTATCATTTATAAATCATAATGAATAACTATTTTTTTTACATAAAAAAATATAATGATCTGATTGCCGTTTCGAAACAAATAACACATCATTAGTACTATACTCGTGTCCGTAAAATATAGGTCTCTCTCTTGAGAGAACTTTCAAAATCATAATGGGATCTATTTTGCGTGTGTACATACTGAACAGTCCATAAAGTGGAAAGCGATAATGAAACAAACATACGTTTAATTATTAATACGTTCGTGCAATAATCGCTTCAGTTGCGTTTTGGACATTGTGCAGACGCGTTTGAGAAGCAAAAATGCAATTTATTCTACCGTCAGGTAAATATACATTGATAAATCTGCATTTTTTTTTAACAACAATCGTTTTTAGAATTCCCTAATCGCGAGGCGGCGCTGAGTCGACGAAATGCAAAGAACTTGGCTTCTAATAGAATAATAATTAAGTTTCTGCTGATGTTCTCGCAAATAGTCGGAGTCTGTACAATATCCTTGTCTTTGCAGAGGAAACGTCTGCATGTTATACACAACGCCGTTCTACTTTTAGTTTTCGTAGGCCTCTCGATTTATTCTTTCAGCGCTGAAAAAACGGTGGACCACACCAAAGCGCCGAACGTATCAATATTCCGCGAAATCGTTAATCGCTATCTGTACTTTCTGCTCGGCATCATGTTCATTGCTATGGGTTATTTCAGAGCAAATAAACTAATCAGCTTCTTCAAATTGATCTTCGAAGCGGACAGGGAACTGTTAAAGATCAGCCAGTTCAGCGATGAGGCATCCAAGAAGTATCTGATCGCTCTGAATGTTATTGGTTTCGGGCTTTGCCTTGCGATTTTGGGAATAGCGTTGGTTACAGAAGAGCTGGTTCTGGCTTTGGTGCATTTCCTGTTCGTTTCGGTGGTCCTGGCCACGTTGGGGCCTTTAATAGGGGGGTTGCAACTGTTACGAAAGAGGTTCGAATGCATAAATTCAGTTTTATCGAACAGAGCTTTTCGTAATTACAACAACGAGAAGACGATCGTGACAGTTGGGGATAAGTATCGAATAATCGCGACTTGCCATGACAGGCTTTGCGATGCTGCGGAGGCTTTGAATTCTTGTTATACTATTCAGTTGCTTGGTTACTTTACTCTTGTCTTCTTGGGAACACTTTTCGCGGTCTTCGGAGATTTTCGAGTGTTCTTTGGCACCGAGGAAGAACAGGATGATGGTGCTGCTATTTTGTTCCTGAGGAACAGCTACATGAGCGTCTACATGGTGCTGTTCAGCATTTCTATCCTGACTGCATGCTCCACAACTTGCGATGAGGTGAGTTCTTACATTTGTTTCCTAACATTCAATGAAATTTCAAATATTCCAACAATGATAAAATACAAAAAACGAACAAGATTATGTTTGAATTCATTAAAATACATATGCAAAACATTACTCATATATTAATTATTAAAGTCCATGATACAAGCATCATTATTAACGTTTCCTTAATGATTTAGTTAATTTTAATAAAATTCAAATCAAACTTGAGTTCCTCACAATCGAACATCAATAACATCTATTTTTAAATTTAGCAGCATTAACTTCCATTTTTAATAACTCTTCTCTCTGGAGAATTTCTTCACCAGTTCATTAACTTGAAATTATCATATTTCTTATTTCCATACTTCAATTCTTATAAAAAAAAATGAAAATAAATAATATAGACTATTTCATATACACTTATGTATATGAAATTATCTAATATTTAATTAAATATTTAATATAAATTCACCTTAATTTAAATTAAATATATAGATGTTTTGATATAAATGATTTCTTGTATTTGTTTAATTTTAATAATTCTAATTTCTTCAGATTTTAATTTCAATTTGTATTTCTAATCAATATATTTCTTTTTGTATTATTATATTAAAAACTATAAATATTGTCTTAGGGTTTAGGATTAAGAAAGGTAAATAATTACACTGCAATGTTGTTAAAAAGAACTAAGAGTAATTTATTATTATTTGTTGTAAATTGTAAACAAGGTTACAATTTTCTGTTTTCATTTCTTTTTTTGGTTTCCACTTTTGCCTCATTTTCCTTCCTTCAGTTGAAAATTATCCCAGAAGCATAGAATTTCCTCAAATTACACCTAAAATGGTTACTGCCTATAATAAATATGTACAGATTATTTAGTACGTTTACAACAATTATCAATAAAGATCAAATAATCAAATAATAACAGTAAAACGATCTCAAAATAAACATATAAATAAAAGGAAGAAGTGAATGCAATATAGAATTGCTTGTCACTTTGCCCACCCTCCTCCACTTCCTTTTTTCTTCTTGCGCTTACCGATAATTGAATGATGTGCGCAGAGAATCGAACACATCATCCAATTAAGGGAGCTCGCGAAATTTAGAAATGAAATGAAATGAAAACCTCACCAAACAAATCCAGTGCAGCAGTGAAAGAGATACATGTTATAGGTTACAATGAGATACATTTTATGGTTACAAATTCACATCTTGAAGAAGTAGAGAGTTATAGTAGTAGTATTGTAGTATATAAATAATGAATTAGTTTAAATTACAACATCACATTTTTGTAGATTGCATTTGCGATTACATTAGTAATAAAATAGACGCTTAAATTACAAAAAAATGTTTAAAACATATAAATAGTAGGCTGAAATAAAATTAGATTTGTTAGTTGGCTGAAAAGAACAGACTAATTTCATTTATAATCGAATCGAAGTGTCCCGATTATACATGAAATTTATGTCTGAAAAATGTTGTTTTTTTGTTGTTGACATTCTCAATTTAGAGTTCAGTTCTCCGCAATACATGTAACATATTAAGAATATATTCAACGTATTGCAAAGAATCGCTAGAAGGGTGGAAAAAATGGAAATGGTAGAAAATAATAAGTAAATAAAAAAAATTAATTTGAGAGATTTAATTGATTCAGTGCAAAGAAAAAACATGGCCACTTAACTTTAACATTGGTTGCATGTATTCTAAATCCAAATTATGAAACAAAAAAAAAGAGAACTAGTTTTCAAAAATCGTCCAAAACCAAGCATTATTAATATTCATCATCAAGTCAGAACGAAAAAATAACAATAACTAGTGACGACAAGTGTTAGTTCTAAGCGTTAAACAAATTAGCGGAACAAATCATAATAATAAATAAATATGTAATAAAATATGTAATTTGGAATCTCTACTTACTGCCAGTAAATACGTGATATCCGCTTTGTTTTCTTTTAAATTTGCTTTGCAAACTAATCTCGTGGTAAAACTTAAGAATTAAAAATGAAAGCAGTCGTTGCATTTGATTAAGTTGAAGCAAACATTCTCAAATTACATGATTTCACTTTGATTGACTTATTATCAAGCATTATTTAGTTTAATCGATAAGACTAAGTGATTGATTTTTAGAGAATCTCTGAAGTTGAAGTGTTTACAGTTTTGTAAATTCATGTAATCAACTTAAAAGCGTATTATAATAGAAACAAATGAATTCTAGAATGTAAAAGTCGTAATTAGTTTTAAATAACTGTTGTTTTACGTGCAGTGTTTATTCATTTCCATTGAATTTAATGTCTTTTTTTCTTAATTTTATGGTTTATTTAATTAATTTATCAACTTATCTTAATATATTTTTTGCGATATTTCCTGAAAAAAAAAATCAATTTAAAAGAATTTGACTAAGTCTTTTTGACATACAATTTGGAATATTAAGAAATAAGGTCGCTTTGCCCACCCACCTCCGCTTCCTTTTTTTGTGTGTAATATATAGTATTTTTGATAATTGAAATATTGATTTTAGAAAAAGCCACAGCCATAAGCTTACAATAATTGTTGCAATCGATTGTCTCATACTGTATTTTAAGTGTATAAAGTTGCAAGATTTTAAGTAATCTTTTGTGTAACAGGAGACAAGTGTAGCAATTTAAATGTTCTTGTTTTTTTTTTTCAATAACGTATTATGTTTTTTTTCTTAGCATGTGATTTATTTATGTAATATTGTTATATCTTAAGTCGTGATGAGTTTTCTATAATTGTTGTTTGATTTTCGTTTATCTGTTGATATTCTGTAGATTATTGGACTGAAGTAATCCAGATTCATATTTCAAGTAACTTTAAATGGTGTATATTTAGTACACATCTGATTGCAATAAATTAGTATTTGAAAAAATAATATATCGATTCATCATATTTTGTAAAGATTACATAATGAAATATGGTAATCATCTTTTTATATAATATTGATTATTCAATAGTTTTCCAACATTTATTTAGTCTTTTATACATATTTATTGTTTAATTTCCACAAATGTCATTTAATGATCATTGGATTTACCATATTTATTTTTCGATAATGTTTTGCGAATGTAAGTGCATGTATTTACCATTAAAATTGTATCATTTATTGAAATTTTAACAAGAATCTGTAATTCTTAACGATTTCCACAAATGTAGCTTATGTCTTATACATACTACAATTTCTTCTTTTTGTTTGTTGGTGATATTAATAGAAATAACATTTCACGATCTATATAGATTTATTGGTTTTTCTGTATTTTTTTTTACGAGAATTGCGAAGGTATGTGCATGTATTTACTATTAAAATTGTATCATAATATACATAAATTTCATCGCTTAAGTCAAGACAGTTGCGAAATTTCGCATTTTATTTGTCATTGAGATTTCTTTATATTTTAAGTTTCATAACTTTTTGTTCGTTTCTTTTCTTAATCAATTGATGCTGCATAAATTGTTTTCTTAAATACAATTCAAATTTATAACCATTTTTATTGGTACTTTCGACCAAATCGCAAAAGACCGAAGTCATGGTTTTTGTTGTGTTAATGCGGTTTATTTTCTTCTCGACTTATCGAATGACGTTCATGAAGAGCGGATTTCCTATTCTTCGCAGTGGACAACAGTGATAATTCAAAAATCTTCTCCGTATTCAATTTTATCATCTTCTTAAAAGCTGTAAAATCCTTCAAATCTCCGCTTGGAGACATCCGTGCAGATTTTCCTATTCATAATTATAAATATTTATTTACATTTCTCCAATCGATGATCTCAATTTTATTTAATTAATATACATTTGTTTCTTCTACATTTTTTTCTTCATTGTCGGTGCTTCTTGGATTGTTGTTGTTGTGATTGTAGGAAAAGTTGTTTCTTGAGTAGCGGTCGTTGTTAATTAATGAATTAATTAGAGAAGAGGTCGTCTACGAGAAATAAGCTGAAGCTTTAGTGGACAATAAATACACGAAAAAAAGTACAGAAAATGCAATAGATAAAGTGCGGAGCCTAAGTGTATTAATTAAATCCGAGCAAACTAATGACGATCATCGAAACGCACTTTACTTTAATTGTCATTATAGAACACTGATTAACTTAAGTATCTTCACAAAACGAAAACATCAAAATCCTTCATCGAAATCCATCTTCGTCCCATTCAGTTGATCCTTAATTCTTCGTTCCTCTTGCTCATTTATTCGAATCTCGGTAGTAAAACAAACAAAAAATATATCTAAGAACGCACACACATAAACATGCAAGTTACTGTTTCCGGTTCCGATTCTCCTCCATCTCTAATTCCTTTAGCATCAGCGCATTATGAGTTAGTTAACAGCAGGTCCAAGCGTCATTTTCGGTGCATGGAGATGTTCTATCTACGACCTTCGTCTACTTTGCTGCAAAATAATGTTCAGAGCTTGAAGTGAACATCTCGATGCACAACGTATTACGTAAACATAGTAGAATAAAATAAGAACGAGAAATCAAACGGATGCAGAACATTATAATAAATAAACGACAATAAAGAGATTTATATTTAAGGAGAAAAAAATTGAGAGAGAAATAATGTTAAAAAACGAGTAATAAAAGGTTCGAGAGTAGTAATAAAGAAAAGAAAGAAATAGAATCGAGTAATAATGTCAATATAGTATTAGAGGAGAAAAAGATTGTAAAGGATAATTAATTTAAAAATAATTAAACAACATGTAGAATACAGTATTAAAGGTCGTGCAAATTTGGTCGTATTTATATATGAATTAAATGAGTAAAAACAAAATGCTACGCAGTAATAATCGAATGATTTTTCCAACTTGGTGAGTTATCGAGAATCCTGCCTCTAAGTAAAAGCGCCTCTGGTACCGTGGGATCCAAGAACAACAACAACAATAATGCATTTACCATTGATGGGTGTTATGAGGTAGATATAAATATGGTAGAGGATAAAGATAGAGTTAACACCAAAAACAAAAACAAAATAAAGCACTTCTGAACATTGCAGATGGATGCGTGATGGTTGGGTGTGTAGTAGTAGTATTCTATCATTCACATGAATTCATTATCAAATCGGCAGCCAAAAAGCAAACTCCGGACGATGCTTTCTCTTTTCCTTCCTCCTGTGTATCCTCCATATGCAATCAACGACTTTAAAGACACCCGGATCGATCTGTGCAAGAATACAGCCAGTGGTTGTCCGTGTGTGGTCTATTGTGGTTATAATAAATAAACAAAAGTAGTAAGAAGCTCAAGCTCGATCAAGACTCCCAAGATAAGAAACAAAACATAAACATAACAAACACCTAAAGAAACACTCCAAACCTAGTGGGCTCTGCTCTCATCCAAATCCTCGCAACTAATCCTCGCACAACGGCCAAAACAAAAGCGTGATGAGTTAGTAATGGTCGAACACCTCTACGGTTACTGTTAAACATAACATTCCGCTCAAAATTCCATCAACTATTGTGTCTTAAGCCAATAAATCTCAAAACAGTTAATTCACCATTACCGCGTATACTTGGCATCCGCAGAAGCGCTCACAATACTCCTCTCTTTCGCAACTACAAAACCCTTCGCAAGATCGTGATACTTCAATATCACATCAACTTCCTTCAACTTATCAGAAATCCATCTTCATACAATACTTATTTATATAATCGTAGCATCCATAGAAACGCTCACAATACTCCTCTCTTTCACAACTACAAATCCTTCGCAAGATCGTGATAATTCATTATCACATCAACGTCCTTCCAAAATTCTATCTTCATACAATATTTATTCATAAAATAGTAGCATCCACAAAAGCGCTCACAATACTCGTCGCATTTCGTAACTATAAACCCCTTGGAAAAATCGTGATACTTCACTATCACATCAATGTCATTCAACTTTTCAAATATCCATCTTCGTACAATATTTATTTATATAATCGTAGCATCCATAGAAGCTCTTAAAATACTTGTCGCAGTTTACATTATTTACTTCTCTTTCGCAACTACAAACCCCTTCACAAGATCGTGATAATTCAATATCACATCAACGTTCTTCCAAAATTCCATCTTCATACAATATTTATTTATACAATCGTAAGTAGTAGCGTGTTGCTCGATTCGTTTCATTATATAACAAACGCATCATCATATTCGTATCATTTATCGAAATATTTCATATTTACAAAACCGCCGAATAGTTAATTGCTTAAGTTGTGTGTTAATCTACGAAACAGGTCATTGCATTCAAGCAATATAATTGTTTATAAAAACTTATCCGTAAATTATTACACATTAAATATTTTACTTAAATCCAATGATCTGATCTCAATTGGAGCCTAATCATTAAACCAAAAACAGTGGAATAATAAAGAACAGCATTACAAGAATGAATTTCCTCAAACAAGCGTTTCCCAACCTTTCACGAAATTAAATCGTTTTGTGTGTGTTTCATGTGGAGAGAGATAAAGTTGGTTGCGAAAAACTGGTCAGTAAATGTAGTAAACAAAGTGAGGATAAAGTGTTGGTTGCTTTATAGATTCGTTGTAGAGTCGAAAATAGATTAAGATTACTAAGTAAGGCACTAAAGCGGTGTTGATTTTTGTTCGCCAATTTCTAGTACAAATTGTTAATCAGTATGTATTCGCGAACGAAGATTAATGACCAATTGTTAAGTAAACTTGACAACAAAAATTGTAGTAGAAATAGGTTCATATTAATTGTAAACACAATTTGATGCGCAGCAAATCATATACCTTGATTTAATTCGATATAGTAAAAGTTTAAAAGTGCGGCATTTTCTGCAGAAATGAAATTTTCGTTAATAAAAAAAAAATTTGCGTCGCACCAAACTTCGAAATCGTACAAACAAATATTTGATATAACTAACTAGAACATTAAAGATTGGAATACATACAGATTAAACAGTTTCCATTTAATGCAATCCATCAATGAGCTTTTCTTTTAACAAAAGGTTATAGTTTTTTTAGTGTTAATTACATAGTGTGACCCTGTGCATTTACATAGTTTGAAACATTAACTATTAAATAGTTTTTCTTTAGTAGACAAGGTGTGATGAAATACCTATATTTTAATCTCTTCAACTTAATGTTATACAGTAACGCGTTTGACGAAAACAAAACATTAAACTTGGATTGGATTTTCTTAATTTATTGGCATTATTTCTTCCCCATCGTCAAATCAAATATTTGACTAATTTCATTAATTTATATTAATTTTAATAATATTATCATCAAGTTAAAACTGAGGGTGATACTGTGCTGGAAATTTCCAAAGATTTTCGTACTGTAACCTCCAGTTAGTAGATGACCCGAAACCGAAAATACCGGGGCTTGGGGGGGGGCTAGCACATCCGTTTTGGGGTTACGATCTAACCTGGAGGAAACTACGTAAATACAATGGAATTGCAGCACAACAGAAAGAGTTAACCAGTTGATGAAAATATGAAATGTGTAAAGTGTGTTGCCTATAATAACATATATGATTTAAGCCAATATTTCTGGAAATTCGTTGTATTGTAATCAAGTGTTTAAATATTACATTTTTTTCAGTAGGTTTATATTAGTTTATATCGTGTAAGACGTTAGTGATTAAAGTATAAAAAAAACACAATGAATTTAAAAAAAAAATAAAATTTTATTGAATATTGAAAATTAATCTGAAAAAGATACAAAAAAGTATTAATTTTAATATTTCACTTAATTGAGAGTTTTAATATAAATCTTTATATTATTTATTTAATAATATTGTGTATTATATTGTATGGATATCATAGGATAATAAAAGTATTTGTAAATTTACGGAAAATATTGAAAGGAAATTAAAGATTTTATTTTATTGAATCTTTGGCCCACCCACCTCCTCTTCCTATTGAATTATTGGAAATTTAAAGAGATAATTTGTTGGGAAAACATTTAGGAAAAAGTAAAAGAAGTTAGGAATGACTCAAAGAATCGTGTTTTTGGGACATTGTGTATTCGAGATAGAATATTTATTAAATTTCAAGTATTAATATTCGCATTTCATTAATTTTTTTATTTTAATTATATTTTTAATTTTATAATGTTTCTTTAGATAATACAATGGTTTATAAGATTTATACAGAAACTTGTAGTTTCATCTCAATAGTTTTTGTAAATATTCTGAATATTTCGAAAATAATCAGTTATGTTGTAATTGTGTATTAATTGTAATACTTGTATATTGAAAAATCATCATTTAGTTTAGTAATCATTAGCCAAGAACAATTTATTTATTTATATTTAACTTAATTTCTAGCACTTTCTTCGATTAATGGTCGAAGAAAGTTACATATGTCATGTGTATAATGATTTGCAATTTTAATAATTACGATTTGCACATCGTTATGCACTAATTATGGTACGTTTTAAACTATATGTAGTTTTTTAAAAACAAATATAACATACACAAATTACTTATATAGAATTATATCTTATATATTTACACTTTGATCAGCTTTATTCAATATAAAATTATTTCATATTTGTACATAATCTGAAGTTTTTTCTTTGCTTCCTTCACATAAAACTGTTTTATTTTTTGGCCCACCCTCCGCCACTTTCTTCAAGATACGTAATTTTTTATATAGGTGAATGTTATATTACCAAATTTAGTTTTGGAAATAATCTTCAACCCAATTATTTTAAAATCTTTGTTATAAGAAGAAAAATATTTTTTCTTTTGTAATTTGCCGACCATCCTCCACCTAATTTAAATTTTATTGATACAACTCAGTTATTACCTTTAATAGATTTTTTTTAATTAATTCTTCATCTTCTCTTGTAATATCTATTACACTTATTATAATCCACATTTTATAATATGATTTCATGAATAGAAATTTTTAATTCCTATTTTTAAATCAATATTTTACATTGATGTTCTTGAAAAAGAAAACATTGTTTTAACAAAAAAAAAGCATGTTTATATTTGTTACATAAGTCTTTACTTATTTATAATTTTTTTTTCATCTTACAATTTATTATCTGTGTATATTTACTTTTATATTATTTCATAATTAAATATGTTTTTCTTAATAATAATTTTTTTTTTGCATCAATTTTGTCAAAGCTTCTTCTCTTTCTTATTCTCAATGTTTGTTCAAACATTCTAACATTTCATTCAACTTCTTTTGATAGTTACGTAAGATTATAATCGTGTTTTCTTCTATATCTTAGTTAAAATATTTTATATCATATTTTTTTTCAACTTCAATAATCATTTATTTAGTGTTTCTTAAATATTTTCGAATTTATTTATTTTATTTGCATTTACGTGCATAATTTTTGTAATTTTCAATACTTATTCGTAATTCATTAACGCATTTATTAAACAGAAATATAAGTCTGTAAGTTTCTTTGCTTCAGTATAATAACCTGTAGTTTCAAACACAGTTTGTTAATTTTATAATATGTTCAAGACAATTTCATTTTTTTCTATATTTCTATATTTAACTTATATTGATATAT
Source organism: Nicrophorus vespilloides (assembly GCF_001412225.1). NCBI lineage: Eukaryota > Metazoa > Arthropoda > Insecta > Coleoptera > Silphidae > Nicrophorus > Nicrophorus vespilloides. The sequence goes on along the minus strand of NW_017100112.1, from coordinate 164,163 downwards.
TTACTATATATTGATATTCATGAATCCACACATTTCCAGATACAATATATTATTCTCTTATGACACCAATTACACTCGAAAACATCCAAATATACACACAGCAATCATCAAGTTTTTGGTTCATTCCACTTCGAAAATTCTTCTCTCTACACACCAATCCGAATCTTCCAAACACATCCATTCACCTGAACCATTCCAACATCAATTATTTGACAATTCCGCATTTATTTCCAATTTTCGTTTATTTTACATATTTTAACTCTGTTTTCATTTATTGTCCGTTTCCATATCGTTTTACCGATATATTTTTGTTGTCACATATTTTTTTTATATTACATCTTTCCAATATTTTAGTAATTACATACTTATATAACATTCTTGTTATTATAAATCTTAACTTGATTATATCTTAAACGAATTTAAAGTGCATTTCATTGATCTCTAATTTCTGATAAAATATTTAGTATATATTTATTTAAAACCTAAACATGTCAAACGTGTTCTTCAATATTTATTTCATACATTCACATTTCTTTTCTTAGTACAATTCCATCAAAATTCCTGTTTTCATCTATACTTTTTCTAAATTATTCAATTTATCTTCAGTTTCTGCAATTTGTTTTAATTACTATATTTTTCTTAGAATATTTTGCTTTGTTTCATTTTCGAATGTATTGTCTGTGCTTATATTGAATAATTTCATAATTATTTTCGTGATAATTTTTGATATTTTGATATTCACAAATTACTTCTCTTCTCGTTTCTTTTCAATTTACCAAGAACAAACCCAAATTTCTGGGATTTTTTTTTGATAAAGCTTCAATAGATTTCATGCTTTATATTATTTATATGTCTGTCTTCATTCAATTCGAGTTTGTATAATTTATGCTTTTAGCATTACTTTTTTGCTTACATTTCTCATGTTATTCAGTTCTTTACTTAATCTTCAATTTTAAGTTCGTTTAAGAACTTTGAATTATATTTTCCTTTAATAATAACTTAATTCCTTTTGTCATAGTTTATTAGATTTGTATCTTTTTCTCACTTTTTTTTGGTATTTTTGTGTTTGTTTGTTCGCAATACTTATGAATTCTTTAACATATTTTGCTGTAATTTAAACCTTGCTCATCCTTCTTCAACGTGTAGTTTAAAATGTATATTTTAAACTTTATTCGATATAATTCTTATATTCAAAGCATTTTGCATAGAAATGAGAACATTTGTTGTGATAAATTTTATTACATTTTTTGCTTTTTTTTTTGTAAAATCCACAAATATTCTTCCAATTCGAACAAACTCATGTTTCCTTTCTATTCAATATTTTTCAAAACTATTTTTAACTTAATCTACAATAAATTGTAGGCAAATTCGCATTTAATTTTATTTAACTAATATAAACCTGTAAAATGAAATCATTTCACTTTCGCTTTTATAGAATTTCTGTCTAAAATTTAATAAATTAACTTGAATTTGAGATAATAAAATATACTTTTTCGAACGCTTCTACAATATTACCAATTTCTTTCTTAATTTTTGATTCTCAAAAGGTAAATCAATTTTCACATCATAGTTATCAATTAGCTGCGTTGATGCAAATTCTAGATGTTTTAACATGATAATTACCTAGATCTTATATAATCATATTACAAATTATGTAGTAATAGTGTATACTCATACTCAAATGCATTCACTTTCAAAACGCAATCAAACTTCAGTCAATTAACGCACCATTTCAGCATCATTTGCTTCAACTTTCACAAGATCATTCAGTCAGATTTATCAACACATCAATCTGAATCTTCCAATAACATCTACACACCTGACACATTTACAGTCTAAATAATTATGATTTTTGTTTTGTTGAAATTTGGCCCACCCTCCTCCACTTTCCTCAAAAACAATGCTGAAAGTTTATTTCTAGTTTCATTTATTGTCCGTCTTTATATCGTTTTACCAATATATTTTGTTGTCACAGTTCAAATAATCAATAAATTTATTGATTAATTCTTAAAGAAAAAAAAATAATAAGAATCAACGCGTGTATTAAATGTGTTGTGTCTGGTTTATTTACTTATACAATGTACTTTCTTTATATAAAATTTTGTGAGTTTTAGTATAATTTGTTCTAGCGACAGAGATAAAGTGTACTTAATTTTTATTTTGAGAAGAAGCTGAGAGTTTTTTCATGATTTAGAAACACTATTTGGTTCATGCATTTCCGTTTCCGGGTCAACGTTTAACTAGAGGCCATCCAGTGAATTTTTTTTACAGAAATCTGCAACTAAACCTCCAGTTAAACGCTAACTTGTTAATGAATATACACGATCCAAATCGTTTACACGGATTTTATTTTGATCATCTTTAACTAATACTTTAGGCTCACTCCTCAATAATCAAATAAGTATGACATTTTGTCTAAGGATTTCTTTAAGAATAATTGTAATCTTACATTACTAACGTTGTGTTCATCATACACAAACTTTTCCGTTTAGTTTTTATCAAAATTAAGTTTTACAGACTTTTCCCAAATAGTTTTAAGAAACTTTCAAATAGATCCTTAAAACTTACACTCTTATATTTACATGTACGCGTAAGGTTCTTAGTATAAGTATTTTGAATTAAAGAAAATCCAATAAAATCTTATAGACAAAATTTCATATTTTGTTTTCTCATTTCGTTATTTTACTTTTTCCAGTTTTCTATAAAATTTTCAATTAAAATCAAAGAATTTTTGTCTTTATTTTGATTTATTAAAGAAATTATATTATTTAATACTCTCATACATCCTCAATTTTCAGTATTCATTTTATGTCTTCATGACATGTTCACAAATTAAGTTCATTTTTGTCTTAGTATTTGGAACATTTTTAGTTTTGAAATCACATTCGTTTTAATTTTGTCTCCAGATTTATTATATTTTCAAATTTGTAATAATTTTTCATTTATTATCTTTATTAGAATTTATCATTTAGATAATGCTGACTTAATTAGTCGTATACGAAATTATTTCATTTGTTTCGTGAAATATTTGTTTTGCTTATTATAATAAGAGAATTATGGCTAATTTTAAACACCAAAGTCTTTCTGTCCATTTATTTTATAAATTATTCATATTTATCGAGTTTAACGAAATAATACTTTTCGAAGTAAGTTTAATCAAACACATTTTGTCAATTATTTAATATTGAATTAAATTAAACTTTTTTCTCATCTCATTTTTATATCCGCAATTAACTTTTATATCATTTGTAATTAGTTTTTATTTCTTTTTTGTAAAAAATCTTAATTAAACGATTTTTGTTGCGTAATTCTCTTAACGTAATTGTCATTATTAATAATAATTGATATTGATAATCATCATTTTCATCTTCGACGCAGAAATTCTTAACAAAATTTTCAATATATTCTTCAAAATAAATTTATTTTCATCTTCATTTATTATTATTAAATCAATCCACTTTAATTTTCCGAATTAGTGTCTTTAAATCATAATTGTAAGACAACTTTTAATAGCTTTTCATAATCAATATGAAGAAATCTTCATATTTTGTAAATTAATATTTTAAAACATTATTTTCACATTTTCTTTGATTCAACATTATTTTCGGTTTCAGTTATTACATATGTTTTTTTGTTGTTATTTTTGTGTTTCTTTAGAAGCATTTTTATTGCTGTCAATATTCATAATACTTATGACTTTCATTTATAGCATTTTTTTGCTGCAATCCATAGCTTGCTCATCTTTCTTCGACATGTAAATTCAAATTTTATTCGTTATAGTTCAAAGTATTTTAAACAGTAATGAGAACTTTTATCAAGTGATAAATTTTATCATCTTTTTTTGCTTCTTTTTTTTTGTAAAATCCACATATCTTCTTTCAAATCATCTTTGAAACGAACTCACGTTTCCCTTTCAAACAATATTTTTCAAAACTATTTTATTTATTTAACAATTTATTTTCATTCAATATTATTAAATCTATCCACTTTCATTTTCAGAATTAGACTTTAAATCATAATTGTAAGACGACTTCTGATAACTTTTCATAATCAATAATTTCTTCATGTAATTGTATTTTCTTTTTGCAAATTAATATCTTAAAATATTATTTTCATTGATTCAACATTATTTTCAATTTCAGTTATTATATAGCTTATAGATCATGTGTTTTTTGTTGTTGTTATTTTTTTGTGTTTATTTAGAAGCATTTTTATTGCGTTCAATATTTACAATACTTATGACTTTCCTTTATAGCATATTTTGAAACATTATTTTCACATTTTCTTTGATTCAACATTATTTTCAATTTCAGTTATTATATGTGTTTTTGTTGTGTTATTCTTGTGTTTCTTTAGAAGCATGTTTATTGCTTTCAATATTCATAATACTTATGACTTTCCTTTATAGCATTTTTTTCTTTTCTGTAATCCATAACTTGCTCATCTTTCTTCAACATCTAATTTAAAATGTATATTTTATTCGATATAATTCAAAGTATTTTGCACAGAAATGAGAACATTTGTCATGTTAAATTTTATCATCTTTTTAGCTTTTTATTTATATCTTCTTTCAATTCATCTTTGAAACGAACTCATGTTTTCCTTTCAAAATTCGCATTTAATTTTATTTTAAAATCATAATTGTAAGACGAGTCTTGATAGCTTTTCGTAATCACTAATTTCTTCATATAATTGCATTTTCTTTTTGTAATGAAAACATTATTTTCACATTTTCTTTGATTCAACATTATTTTCGATTTCAGTTATTATATGTGTTTTTGTTGTTGTTGTTATTTTTGTGTTTCTTTAGAAGCATTTTTATTGCTTTCAATATTCATAATACTTAAGATACTTTCCTTTACAACATTTTATTTGCTGTAATCCACAGCTTGTTCATATTTCTTCAACATCTAGTTTAAAATTTATATTTTATTATTGTATTTGATATAATTTTTATATTCAAAGTATTTTGTATAGAAATGAGAACATTTGTCAAGTGATAAATTTTATCATCTTTTTTTGCTTTTTATTTATATCTTCTTCTCAATTCATCTTTGAAACGAACTCATGTTTCCCTTTCGAAATTCGCATTTAATTTTAATTTAAAATCATAATTGTAAGACGAGTCTTGATAGCTTTTCGTAATCACTAATTTCTTCATATAATTGCATTTTCTTTTTGTAATGAAAACATTATTTTCATATTTTATTTGATTCATCATTATTTTCGATTTCAGTTATTATATAACTTATAGATCATGTATTTGTTGGTAGTATTCCAAGACATTTCGCTATAATCTCGAGAAAATCAACTTATATATTCATTCAAAAAAAAATCATAGTAAATTAGTCACATTTTATCTTAACTTAATTCTCATAACCTTATCATTATACAGTATTTACACATAGTATATTATCTATAACTATCCATCTCGTTTGAAGAATAAGTTTAGAAAGTTCAAATCCACAATTGAAATTTATTATTTTTTTTTTAAATTTCAAATATCTTTTTTTTATATGACATTCAAGTTCACTTACAATGAATGAGTAATTTATATATAACTTATTTATCAAATATGTTTCCTAACTTTATAAGTATTTTCATATTTACAACGAACTTTAACATACTCTTAACTCGTTAAATATGTATAATATTGTGCGCATTTTCAATTACTTTTAAGTTTTGAAGTATTCTGCAGAAATCAAATTAATCCTTTTTATAATAAATTTTCTATTATTTTCTTATTTATTTTTGTATTCAAATAAATTTATTAGTTATTATATTCAATATTAATTAATATAATGAAATCGTGTCTACTTTTTATAATTTTCAAAAATTGTATCCAATTTATTTACAAATTTTTATTGGCCCAAATTTCGGTCAATGGTCTAAGGTTATCCTATATAATTTATACTAACTTACATAATTCCGATTACAAGATTCATCTCTGATGAATCTAAAGGACTGCACACTACTATGATTCATCTGTATTTGTGTGTTGCTTATCGAAAAGCAACATTTGAACGTTTAAAATTATACAATAACTCTATTCTATAGTTTTGTGACGAACTGTACATTTGTTCTAACGGTCGTCACTTATATTCTATATGGAAATAGTTTGCTTCAGCTTTTCGCATTACTTCGTAATGTTAAAATCATATTTAACAACATAGATCATTAACATTACTTTCTTATATTACTTGTAATATTTATTGGTTTTTCAGTTTGAGCGATTTCGAACAATCTTCAAACTTGATTATTTTATAGTTACTCGCAAATCGACTTATTCAACGGTTGTATTAAATAAAACTTTTATTCTGTATTATAAAAGATTTCATGATTCAAATCGATAAATTTCGCGTCGAAATATTCATTAAAACATAGACAAACATTCACAGTTCTACCAAATCGTAAGCATTCAAATGCGTATTTTTGTTTTCTTCGTATTCTGCATGAAGACAAGATGTTTCGAATGCCCATCGAAATCAAGTGGGTAAAAAAATCGTTTATTTCCGTCGCCATCGGAAGCATCTTGCGTTCAATGTTTACAAACAACAAGATATGCAGGATGGATTCAAATAGAACAGGCACAGACGAAGAGTAATACAGAAAGATATAAGAGTATTCATGTTTATCCCGGTGTTTGTTTTACTTTTAATTATAATTAAACTTCATTTCTTGTTGCGCGAAATTCCAATACATTTGCATGCATTTAATTTGCAAATAACATCCAACATTCTCATATGTTCTGCGTTTGAAAAAGAAACAATTACGTTTGTTTTTAAAAACATCTAGTTAATTAGAAATGTATAGTGTCTGTAGTTGGTTTCAGTTCAAAAGATTCTCGTAATTTAAATTTGGGAACACATATTTTCGCATGCACTCTAAGGAAACAAGACAGATAAGAGTCAAGATGGAAAGATAAGAGAAGAGTGTGTATCGTAATGATGGGAGGATAGAATAAAGCATTCGATTCGACACTTCATTCGAAAGAAAACACGCTAGCAAAAAAAAAACGCGCAAATCTATGAAAAAATTACACTTTTTTTTCAAGTTAATTTCACGCATGCATTATTCTTTTTGTTTCACATAAACTTGCTCTAACATTCCTTAAACATCCATTTCGGCATGATCATCTAACATACATATTAACATTCTATGACTTACTTGTTCATCGTTTTTTTAGTTGCATAACCTAGAACAGCATAGAAATAGCTTCGTTTGTTTGAAGACTATTTGTAAAAACGTTTTTTAAAATTTCGTTTTGGATCCATATTTCATATTAGTTTGTAATTCCTTGTGTATCTTTACGAGAAAATCAATTTTTGTATGTACTTTAACATGAAATTTCATGATAGAACTAAAGTTTCTCGATTTGTTGTGTACCTGAAGATTATTTAACAGAATCTGTGTTTTATAACCAAAACACATCTAATCTTTTAAATATTGTGTAACATTTATTAATTTCCAGAATTATTAGCAATGATAATAAGTATTGTAATTATCTTTAAAAAAATATATATAATTTTGATTACAGTGCTGAAATGTTGTAATCAATGGAAAATAATGCCAATAACGAAGAGGTAGACGAAAATATAAATCATGGAAGAGTGCGATGGCAGAAACTAACAAAAGAAACGAAACAAACTTGCTCTAACATTCCTTAAACATCCATTTCGGAATCATTACGAACATCTAAAACATTCACATAAATATTCTCTGACTTACTGAGAAGATTAAAACCAAATTTTCAGTTGCATAACCTAGAAAAACATAGAATTAGCTTCGTTTGTTTGAAGTCTATTTGCAAAAACTTTTTTTAATTTCATTTTTCATAGTAGTTTGTAATTATTTGTGTATATTTAAGACAAAATCAATTTTGTAGGTACGTTAACCTGAAATTTGTTGGTAGATTTGTTGTGTATCTTAAGATTATTTAACATATTCTTTATTCTATAACCAAAACACTTGTAAAATCTTAAATATAAGTGTAACACTTATTATTAACAATGATAATAAGAATTGTAATTATCTTTAAAAAATATATATATATAATTTTGATTACAGTGCTGAAATGTTGTAATCAATAGAAAATATTACCAATAACGAGGAGGTAGACGAGAATATAAATAATGGAAGAGTGCGATGGCAAAAAAAAACAACAAAAAAAAACTTGCACTAACGTTCCTTAAACATCCATTTTTAAATTAGTACAGACATTTAAAACAGGCATATTAATAATCTCTGACTTACTGAAAAGGTTAAAACCAACTTTTCAGGTTTACTTTTTTAGTTGCATAACCTAGAACAACTTAGAATTTAATTCGTTTGTTTGTTTCAAATCTATTTTTTAAATTACATTTTGTAATTTGTAATTCCTTGTGTATCTTTACCGGATGTGTATCAATTTTGTAAGAACTTTAACCTGAAATATGATGGTAGCTCTATTTTTTTTTTGATTTGCTAAGTATCTAAAGATTATTAAAGAGAATCTGTGTTTTATAACAAAAACACATGTAAAATCTTAAAAATATGAACATTGATAATAAGAATTGTAATTATCTTTAAAAAAAAATATATATTACTTTGATTACAATTATAAAATGTTGTAATCAATGGAAAATAATGCCAATAACGAGGAGGTAGACAAGCATATAAATCATGAAAGAGTGCGATGGCAGAAACTAACAAAAGAAACGACACAAACTTGCTCTAACATTCCTTAAACATCCACTTCAGAATCATTACGAACATCTAAAACATTCATATTAATATTCTATGACTTACTGAAAAGATTAAAACCAAATTTCCAGGTTCATCGTTTTTAGTTGCATAACCTAGAACAACATAGAAATAGCTTCGTTTCTTTGAAGACTATTTTTAAAAACGTTTTTTAAATTTCATTTTGGGTTGATATTTTATAGTAGTTTGTAATTTCTTATGTATCTTTACAAGAAAATCAATTTTGTAGATACTTTAACCTGAAATATGATGGTAGAACTAAAGTTTCTCGATTTGTTGTGTATCTGAAGATTATTTAACAGAATCTGTGTTTTATAACCAAAACACGTGTAAACTTTTACAAATATTATCAATGATAAGAAGAATTGTAATTATCTTTAAAAAAAAATATAACTTTGATTACAATGCTAAAATGTTGTAATCAATGGAAAATAATCCTCCAATATCGAGGAGGGACGAGAATATAAATCATGGAAAAGTGCTATGACAAAAACTAACAAAAGGAACAAACTTGCTCTAACATTCCTTAAACATCCATTTCGGAATCATTACGTACATTTAAAACATTCATATTAACATTCTCTGACTTACTGAGAAGATTAAAACCAATTTTTTAATTTCATTTTCTTAGTTGTATAACCTAGAACGACATAGAATTAGTTTCATTTGTTTGAAATCTATTTGCAAATTTTTTTTTATTTCATTTTTCATAGTAGTTTGTAAATTCTTTATGTATATTTTTTACCACAAAATCAATTTTGTAGGTACTTTAACTTGAAATTTGTTGGTAGATCAAAAGTTTCTCGATTTGTTGTGTATCTGAAGATTATTTAACAGAATCTGTGTTACATTTATTAATTTCCAGAATTATTAGCAATGACAATAAGAATTGTAATTATCTTACAAACAAAATATATATAATTTTGATTACAGTGCTGAAATGTTATAATCAATGGAAAATAATGCCAATAACGAGGAGGTTAGACGAGAACAGAAATCATGGGAGAGTGCAATGGATGGCAAAAATAAAATAACAAAAAGAAACGAGACACATTTGTTATCCTTCAGGACGAAACAAAACAGAAAAAAAGATAACGTGTGAACGATAAGGCAGAAATAACAGAGAGTGCAGTAAATCGAATACAAAACTGTAAACAATACACAAAACAATAAACAAAACGACGTTTTCTCAAAACATCGCATTTTCAATGCGTATTTCCGAGATCATTTCATTAATTAATATTTTCAATTGAATCATAGTTAATCACATAAATAATTTCTTTTTGAGTTTCCTTCTTGAAATTTCCAACGTAACTCTCTTAATAATGATTTTTTTTGTTTAAATTTGAGAGGAACGTTGAAGATTTAACAACTCACACAGTTTAATTAGTTATTAATAAATACATAGCGACAATGGTAACATTTAATTAACAAAAAATGTCAATGTTTGGAGTGTTGCATTTTTTCTTAAAATGTATATCAGTTATGTACATTTAACAATTATTACATTGACATAAACTTTTCCTGCATCGAACAGGTCCGAGTGGAAAAAGACTTATTATAATTGGTATTACTTACAGTAGTTTCAATAAAGAACTTAAAGATTATTTACAGCCATAATTCAAACGAAATACGTCTTCGGACGTTTATTTCTCAATAAATCAATTATTATCATAACATTTCCTATAATTAATTGAAATATTTCACGCACTAAGTTTTATTATTGAAAATACCAACGCTTATTTCCGCAACAAACGCAACATTTTCATCGCAAAAAATCATCTAGTTATTACATAATATTTACACCAATATTCAATATTCGCCTAATATATTGGACATCAAAATCCGTAGAACACTAGATCCAAAAACATCCAGTTTTATGTTACACTCACACGCGATTCAAAATCGTCCTTAATCTCAATCTTAATGCGACAGTTCTTTCACTCGCGCTTCTAAAGCAACAATTATAGTATTGTTGTACTTGTTTATATAATCACGACATCAGTTTATACATATTTTAATCCTAAACCAATATTTTTTTAGTTATAATTCGAAACGTTTCTTCTTTGCCAATTGTCCATCTTTTAGCAAAAACTAACAATAATAAATACTATTGTATTTATTCTATACACGACATCAATTTAAACACATTTCTATTTCAAAAAATATCTCTTAATTTAATATATTTTAAACATCAATTAATATAATATAACAATTATAGGATTGTTGTAGTTTTAATCTCATTCACGACACTCAATTACACGTGTGACACCGTTTTTATGTAAATACAGAAAACTGAAATACGAGCATTTCACAGATGCAAAGCAGTTACTGTACAATTTTCCCCAATTAAACAGCCAATGCATAGAAAGAAGCAATAGTTTAGATCTGAAAACTATAAATATAATTACATTTCACTGATTAAGTAAATGGCTAAGCAGTATTTCCAAAATGGTTATTTTTTTGCATTTTTCAGCGCACACATATAAAATTTTGTACTTATATTGTAACTCTTACATGACTAAATTTCGTTTTTACCATCAATTTATTTTCACGTTTTGTTCAAGCAATGCGTATCTATCGATACTCAAAAATCAAATTTATAAACTTATGTATTATAAAATTATGTTAATTATTTTCAGTTTATTCGACTTTTCTTCAAAGCGATTTCGGTTTCGATTTCAATTGAAAATATGAATCAATTGATCAGTTTATTAATCATTTATTTATTAGAAATTTCTCTCAAATTTCTGTAATTTCATTATGTATTTGTTGGATGTTCATTGTGTATTCTCATCATATTTACTTGGATTACTTCAGTATGGTATTTTTTCGAATTGAATCAATCTTTGTTTCAAGAATCATATACAGTTTTATAGAAAATTTGGTTTAATTAAAAAGAAATTTCATATATTTATACATTTCATATATGTTTATTAGTAAATTTAACAAAAAATCAATTTGTATTGTATTTTGTATTCGAAATGAATTATTTTTTTTTGTGTTTAGTTTTATTTTGTTAATATTTTTCGTACATTTTTATATAAAACTTTATTAATTTTAAAGAGATTTTTTGTCACTTCAATGGCTGAAATCGGAATATACGGATTATTATATAATTTTAATACATATTTCTTTATAGACGCTATACGTAGATTTTGTCTTATACTTTTTATAGTAAATGCCAATAAATTCGTCCTTTCGTATATTTTTTTATAATTGTAAATGTTCATGTTTATATTCCCTTATATACTGACTTATAGTAGATTTAAACTACATTTTCACCATGCTTTATTTGTTAATTTTCTTACATCATGTTACCTAACTTTTATATTTCAAATTATAATTTGTGATCTTTATTGTATTTTTTCGTCATATATATTTCGATTATGTTATTTTCGAATTGGATTAAGTTTCTAAATTGAATATATTTCGTACATTTCTCTAGAAAATATTTAAAAAAAAATCTTTCCTATTATTTTTTTTCAACATTACATATTTTTATTATTAATTCATTAGTACATCATTTGATAATTTAAACCTTTCATAATAGAAATTTTAGATTTTTTACATTTCTTATTATAATTTGCGTTTATTTATTTTCGATAATTTTTCTTGTGTTATTTTCTCACATATTTCTTTAATTAATAGTGCATGTTGTTTTCCATTACTATTTCGACTGATTTTTATAATTTTTTAGTAGATTTTTAAATAATTTTCATCATCATTTCATCATTTCAATATGGTTTCTTAACAGAACAAGCAAATTGTAATTTGTGAATGTTTATTTTATATACTCCTCTTATTAACTTCAATTATATTAGTTTCTTTTCATTTTATCATGTTTTTGCTTCAAAATTGAATATTTCGCTATATTTTTCTGGAAAATATTAAATTTGTCTTTCTATTTAATATTTTTCGACCTTTCATATAATTTTTTGTACATTGTATATTTTTATTATTTCAAACTGTAATTTTCGTCCTTTCATATTATTTATACTTAATCTTAATTAATGTTCTTCATTGTTATATTCTCATAACTGCTTCAATTTGTATTGGTTTGGGAATTGATCCATTTCGACTTATTTTTCAATATTTTTATATAGACATTTTTTCAGTTATTTCATATTTATGTATTGAATCTCTTTAGAATCTCTCATAATTCTTTAGAATTATGATTTGTTATAACAAATTAAGTCAATTTTTGTCCATTCGTTTATTTGTATTATAATTCCAAATATTATTTCTTATAATCTCAATTTCTGACTTAAATAAAAACTTAAGTATATTTTTCGTCATTTCATATTTATTTTCTTAGATTTTGTATATCTTCATAATTCATGTTTAACTCACACATTGCAAATTGTTTGAATGTTTATTGTATATTTGTTAATTGTAAAGACCAATTTTTTCAACATTTCAATTTTTTATCTCTTACAGATTGAGTTCATTCTTAATACACAAGAACTGATATATTTCTAATATATCGGTGATAGTTGTTCATTATTATATTCGTAATTACTTAAAATTTGTATTGTATTTGAAAAAGGATTTATTTCGACTTATTTTTCAATATTTTTAATACTTTTTCTTTATAAATTTAATACTTATTTTCTTAGATATCTTATATCTTCATAATTTATGTTTACAGTCACATTTTAAATTGTAATTGTTGAATGTTTATTGTATATTCTCATCATATTATTCTCGAATTGAATCAATTATTGTTACTAGAATGATTATTTTGATAAAAAATATCATTATTTTTCGTCCTTTCATATTATTTTTCAATATTTTGCATTTTTATTAAATCTCTCACATTTTATGTAATATATGGTTTAACTGCATATATTTCCAATTTACTTCAGATTATAGTGTATTTTGTATTCGAAATGGATCCATTATTGTTTCAACTTATTTCTTTTATATATTTCGTACATTTTTTGTAGAAAACTTATTTTTTTAGACAGACAAATCTCATACATGTTATGTAATATGTGGTTTAACTGCATATATATCTTAATTACTTCAATTTGTAGTGTGATTTGTATTCAAAATGGTTCCATTTTTAAATCTGAAAGTGTAATTTATTTCACATTCTCATTATATTTACTTCATTTATATTAGTTTTTTTTTGTTTTCGATTTATATCTTTTTCAAAATTGTACATTTCTAGTACAATTTTCATCAATTCTTATTCTAAATATTCGATTATTTTTGATTATGTTCAAACATCTTTCTTAATAATCATTTATAACATTTCTAATTATTGAATATCTTGTATTACTTTCTTCAATTTATATCACTTATTTAAATTATTTATATTTTGACTTATTTTTCAATATTTTTTTTTGCACATTTTCTATAAAATTGCATTAATTTAAAAGACATTTTTTTCACCATTTCATTTAATTTCTTACATCTTCATGTTCATGTTTACTCTCACATTTCATCTGTTAATTTTTGAATGTTTATTGTATATTCTCATCATATTTACTTCGTTTACTTGAAAATGATTATTTTTTGATAAAAAAATATCATTAATTTTCGTCCTTTCATATCATTTTTCGATATTTTGTATTTGTATTAAATATCTTATATTTTTTGTAATATGTAGTTTAACTGCATATATATCTTATTTATTTCAATTTGTAGTGTGATTTGTATTCGAAATGCTTCCATTTTTGTTTCAACTTATTTTACTTTACAGACAGATTTTTGTCATTCCATATATTGAATCCCTTACATCTTCAGAATTAATGGATTATTTTTTATATTTAATACATATTTCTTAATTTGTATTATTTCTTCAATTTATTAAAATTATTTGAATACTTTCTTTTTGTATTCAATTTTTTCACTCTATTTCTTTTTCAATATTTTCTTTATATTTTTAGAATTTTCAATAACTTCAACTTTTTTTAGTATTTCTTAATTATGTGTATTAGAATTGAATGCATTTTTTGTTTCGACTTATATTTTTTCAATATTTTATTTAGATTACATTGAATTTTTTCAATCTTTAAAAACTCATGTACTTACATCATTATTTTGTAAATTTTAATTTTGTAATTTCGCAATAATTTCTTCGACTTTCATTAATTTGTATACATGTTTTTTCGTTATTTCATATTTTTCTAAGATCTCTTACATCTAAGATCATTATTTTATTAAGCTTCCATATAGAAAATGCAGATTTAAAAAATGCATACATTTCTAATTATAATCAGTGAATGTTTCTTTTAATTATAACATAATATTTACTTCAATTACTCCAGTATTTTTATGCTCCAGTTTTTTTAAACTTATTTTCCGCAATTTTGTATTTAATCATAATTTTCCTTATTTCAATACATCAACATTCAATACGCAGATTCCAAAGTCTTAGAATTGGTGAAAAAAATATTTCTTGTTATCTTTGATTTGCAGTGTATTTTGTATTCGGAATTTGCTTATATTTGTATGTATTACATTTCGATAAATACAGAATAGTTTTCGTAATTAAACTTCAATTATTACAATTGAATGCATTTTTTGTATCATCTTATATATTTTTTCAATATTTTCAGTATTTGCTTATATAAAATTTGGAGATAAATTGTTCGTCCTTTCTCATTTCTCAAAAATATCTTACATCTTCGAAACATAAAGTTCATTGAATTACTTTTAACTTAAAACGCCGATATTCTAAACTCATTTCCTTAACTTCCTATCAAACTTTTTGTTGTTAACTAAATTTGATTTATTGATCAAATTATAAATCAAATTCCTTATTTTTCATCGCATTTCTTATAAAACTTCTTTATTGTTTATCTTAAACATTTCTCATTTATTTTATATTCTGTTGTAAATATGATATATAAATCATCTGTAAACCTCAACTCTATCATATTTCATTATTTGCCTCTTTTTACTATGATTTTTAGTGTAATTTTTATTCGAAATATATTTATAATTTCTTTATTATTGCATGTATTACATTTCTATAAATAAAGAATAGTTTTCGTAATTAAACTGTAATTATTAGAATTGAATGCATTTATTATATCAACTCAATATTTTCAGTAAATTCTTATATACAATTTGAAGATAAATTGTTCGTCCTTTCTCATTTCTTTAAAACCTCTTACATCTTCGAAACATAAAGTTCATTGAATTTGTTTTATCTTTTATCAGTATTTGCTTATATAAAATTTGGAGATAAATTGTTCGTCCTTTCTCATTTCTCTTAAATCTCTTACATCTTCGAAACATAAAGTTCATTGAATTACTTTTAACTTAAAACGCCAATATTCTAAACTCATTTCTTTAACTTCCTATCAAACTTTTTGTTGTTAACTAAATTTGACTTATTGAACAAATTGTAAATCAAATTCCTTATTTTCTTCGCATTTCTTATAAAACTTCTTTATTGTTTATCTTAAACATTTCTTATTTATTTCATATTGTGTAGTAGCTATGATATTCAAATTATTTGTAAACCTTAATTCTGTGATATTTTATTTCATTGTTTGCTTCTTTTTCCTTTGATTTTTAGCGTATTTTTTATGAATGTAATTAAACTTAAATTATTAGAATTAAATGCATCTTTTGTATCAACTTCTTCATTTTTTCAATATTTTCAGTAAATTCTTATATAAATTATGAAGACATCCTTTCTCATTTCTTTAAACCCTCTTACATCCTCGTTCATTGAATTACTTTAATCTTTATTAAAACTTAAATTTCACATCATATCCATTAGTCAATTTGCAATTTCCCATTTACTTTTTCTGATTTAATATTTACAGTATATATTTGATATACATTTTCATTAATTTGAATAAATTATTTTCGTTTTTTTTTCTAAGATCTCTTACATTATCAGATATATTCATTATTTTCTTAAATGTTTTTTTTTTCTTAATAGAAAATGCATGTATTTCTAATAATAATTAGTGAATGTTTCTTTCGACATTATCGTCATATTTACTTCAATTAGTAGAGTATTTTGTAACAGAATTATTACTTTAACTTATTTTTTGCATATTTTTTTTATTGTCGTCTTCTTTAATTCATATTTTAATTTTCTTAACAGAAAATTTAGACTCCAAAGTATTACAATGATTGGTGAATATCTATTTGCATGTTATACTTATGTTAACTTTGATTTGTAGTGTATTTTGAATTCAATAATTATAGAATTTTTTTTTAAACTATTTTTGATTATTTCAAATTCAATATTTGTTACTAGAAAACGCCAATTTGATTAATTAATAGTTTGTTCAAAATGGATCCATTACGAATTTTCAAATAATTTCAATTAAATTTTATATCAAAGATTTTACTATTGTTTAAGATTTTTGAACACACAATTAAATTGATTAATTTCAATGTATTAATTTGTCAATAATTTCATAGTTAAAATGCATAAATTATTTTGTTTTCGAAATGGATCCGTTACTTTATAATAGAAATTTTCAATTTTTGTTTTTCATTTTCTACATGCCGCAACAAGAATAAAATCTTGTTATTTCATTTCGAAACTTTTTAAATAGAATTTTCGTTCAAAATAAAACTGAATGTTTTAGTTTTTATAAATTTCTGTTTTGATAATTAGTGATTTCAAACACTTTCATAAAATGAACAGTTCCTTATTGTTACTCACGAGAAGTTTATTCTTATAAAATAACTTACTTTTACTCTTAATAAAATCAAATTATTTACATTAACTAAAGTAATGTAATAGTAATTGTACTTTATTTCGCGTTTAGATCATTTAAAACGTTAAATTAAGAATAATACTAATAACAAAATAGTTTTTTCTTCAAATTTACTGTTCATTTTATTTGATTAATTTCATTAACTCTTATTTACTTATGTTTTAATTATTGTGAAATTTTAAATTCATCACTTACCATGTATTGTAGATTTTGAAATTTCTCGAAAATTGTATAATAATAACGCTTTTTTATGTCAAAATCATTAATCAAACTTTAAATTTTACTTATCTATATTATATTAAGGTCATAATTTCATTTATTTACATTAAATCAAAGAGCGTAAAAATTGTTCGAATATAATATTTTCAAAAATAATCTTATTTTCTTAAGATTTCTTTTATAAGCCTTGCAAACCACTAGATTTAGTATATAGATGTAAGAGATTATCAATGTTCAAAATCATCATAATCCATAGGGAAAACTAATCCATTTAATGTCAACCGCGATCTTAAATTTACTCAATGTTCACATTGATTGTGAACAGATTGTGAATAAAATTATTACATGAAAAAAAATTCTTATATCATATCATTTATAAACCTTTATTTTTATCATATTTTACTTCATTCTTTGCCTTTTTTTAAATTAATAATTTGCATTTTGGATATTTCCAATAAACACATAATCAATTTCCTATCAAACTTCGTGTTCTTATTAATTAACTAAATTTGACTTATTGAACAAATTATAAATCAAATTTGTTATTTTCTTCGCATTTCTTCTAAAACTTCTTTATTTTTTAACATAAATATTTATTTTGTATTCTGTCATAGTTATGACATTCTCAAATCATTTGTAAACCTATCATATTTCTTTGATTCTTTGCCTTTTTCTTAAATTAACATTTTATATTTTGGATATTTCTGTTTATTGGAAATAATTAACTTCCTATCAAACTTTTTGTTCTTATTAATTAAGTAAATTTGACTTATTGAAAAAATTATAAATCAAATTTCTTATTTTCTTCGCATTTCTTCTAAAACTTCTTTATTTTCTATCTTAAATATTTATTTTATATTCTGTCATAGTTATGACATTCTCAAATCATTTGTAAACCTAGAATTTTATCATATTTCTTTGATTCTTTGCCTTTTTTTAAATTAATAAATTACATTATGGATATTTCCAATAAACACATAATCAACTTCCTATCAAACTTTTTGTTGTTATTAATTAAGTAAATTTAACTTATTGAACAGATTATTAAACAATTCCTTATTTTCTTCGCATTTCTTATAAAACTTCTTTATTTTTTAACATAAATATTTATTTTATATTCTGTCATAGTTATGACATTCTCAAATCATTTGTAAACCTTTAATTTTATCATATTTCTTTGATTCTTTGCCTTTTCCTTAAATTAACAATTAACATTTTGGATATTTCCAATAAACACATAATCAATTTCCTATCAAACTTTCTGTTCTTATTAATTAACTAAATTTAACTTATTGAACAAATTATTAAACAAATTCCTTATTTTCTTCGCATTTCTTCTAAAACTTCTTTATTTTTTAACATAAATATTTATTTTATATTCTGTCATAGTTATGACATTCTCAAATCATTTGTAAACCTATCATATTTCTTTGATTCTTTGCCTTTTTCTTAAATTAACATTTTATATTTTGGATATTTCTGTTTATTGGAATTAATTAACTTCCTATCAAACTTTTTGTTCTTATTAAGTAAATTTGACTTATTGAACAAATTATAAATCAAATTTCTTATTTTCATCGCATTTCTTATAAAACTTCTTTATTTTTTAACTTAAATATTTATTTTATATTCTGTCATAGTTATGACATTCTCAAATCATTTATAAACCTTTAATTTTACCATATTTCTTTGATTCTTTGCCTTTTTCTTAAATTAACAATTTACATTTTGGATATTTCTAATAAACATACAATCAACTTCCGATCAAACTTTTTGTTGTTATTAATTAAGTAAATTTGACTTATTGAACAAATTATAAATCAAATTTCTTATTTTCTTCGCATTTCTTCTAAAACTTTTTTATTTTTTAACTTAAATATTTATTTTATATTCTGTCATAGTTATGACATTCTTAAATCATTTGTAAACCTTTAATTTTACCATTTTTCTTTGATTATTTGCCATTTTCTAAATTAAAAATTTACGTTATGGATATTTCGTATCAAACTTCTTGTTCTTATTAATTAAGTAGATTTGACTTATTGAACAAATTATAAATTAAATTTCTTATTTTCTTCAATTTTCTTATAAAACTTCTTTATGTTTAATCTTAAACATTTCATATTTATTTTACATTCTGTAAAGTTATAATATTGAAAACATTAGTAAACCTTAATTTTTATCATATTTTATTTCATTATTTGCCTTTTAATAATTTCAATGAAATTTATAAAAAATCATATTTTAATAATATTTTTTTCAAATTTACTAAATTCATAATTTAAATGTAAATGTTAATAACTCAAAGATGGTCTTGTAAATTAATTGAACGTAAAAACTTCGTTTTTCTTATAAATCTAATACATTTCAGAGAATGTATTTTTACCTATATTTAATATGGAATGTTAATTGTCACATAAGTTAAAGATAACTTTTATGTTTTAATGAATAGTATATTACAATAATCATATGATCAAACTGAAACTTATATTATATTCTTATAGTAAATTTAGTTTCTTGTTTACCTTATTCATGGAAGTATCATTTATTCATTAAAGTCTGCAGCCAACAATTTCCATTAGTTGTATTTCTAAACATGAGATTTAACATATATAGAACTTTTTTTTATTGTCTTTACTCCAGCCAAGTTTTTAATTTCAATAAGGCTTCTTTTCCGTTTTTTTCTTGATATTGTTATCACTCCAGCCAAATTAATAATTTTCATAGAGCTTCTATTTCATTCGTTACTTAATCAAATACTGTGATTTTCGTGAAATCAACCTTGGAAAATGCGACAACAGACGATAATTCATAAAAATAATGACTCATATCCTTGAACTATAGAAGTATGTTAATTTAAGGACACGATTTTTTTCTACGTTTCACCATCGATCATGTAGATTTCAATTCGTCCTTTCTTTTCGGTGTTTAAACACTATGTGGAATAGTAAATACATACAACATACATCGCTTTCATATACATACACTCGTTTCATTAATTAATCAGATATTTAATTGTTGTTTAATATACATCAATGTTTTATAAACATAATCAACAATTTTTCAGTTTTATATTGTTTGCAGAACAGTTTCGACTGTTAAACTTATTGTAAATTTCATCGCAAATATATATTTTCGTTGTCACTTAGGAGCTAATCCGCAGTGAAAATACTTCTCAATTCTCTGTTTAATCTTAGCCTACGATTCTAAACGCATGGGCAAAAGATATTACCTTTGAAAAAAAAAATCGCCGTATTATTTTTGCTTTTTAAACTTCATTCTCACAGATAGAGAAGTATGCTTAAAAGATAATTCCGCTGTAGCTAAAAACTAAATGTCATAGGATTCTAAATATAAAAGATCATAAATACCTTAGTTCTGAATGCTAAATGAGAGGTTTGCATTAAACCTTCATTTGAAAATCGCATCAATGCTCCCGCTCTTAATACTAGAATGGAGGGAAAAAAAAGAAAGTGTGTTTGCATTTATATATATATATATGATTGAATATATATATATTAAAATATAGAGCCGAAGTGCGTCTTAATTAAATAAAATTAATTACAGATGGCCCAGATACTTCGCCTGCTTTGATCTGCAATTGGAAAATATATCCCCAAAAGATGTATGGTAATACTAAGTGGGTTGTGGTTGGTAGGCGCGTTGTAAAATTTCATGTTAGTAATTAAAAAAAAAAACAAAATAAAAAGGCAATAGATTAATTGAACTGACCAATCTAGACAAGAGAAACAATCAAAATAAACAAGTGATACTGAAAACAAAAGTAAAGAGTACAAAACATATTATTAGGGCAATAGTAATAATAATAATAATTATTCGTGTGGTATATTATAAATATTGTTTCGTCTAGCAAAAAGAAAATGATTAAACTAAAATTAAATTTGTACTTACTTGTATCTAATATCAATTTGACTTAAATTGAATCTGTTTTTTGATTTGAATTTGCAAATCCTCATTGAAATTTCATTACAAGTTCGGTGCCTTATCTCGAGATGTTCATTTGTGTTTAGTTTAAGAGAAACCCACAGTAAGGGATGCGCGCGTGTTAGAATCCACGGCATTCTCTTTACATTAAACTTTGTTGCAGGCTAACGAAACTGGAAGGCTGATTCACAAGATCATGAACAACAACGGCGGTTCAGTGAACGGCGTTGAAAATGTAAGTGTGAAGTGGTTGTAGTTGTTGTTGATTTTTTTTTTTTATTAATAAAAATTTCTCATTGCAATTGCATTTGGATGCATGCACAACTTGGTAATGTTACAAATTTGAGTGCAATTCGATAAGCTAGTAATTGAAATATAGTTGTTTTCCTGCAAGTGAAATCTGTTAAAAAGTAAGTAATTAGAAGGAAAAAAATAATAAATAATAATGTATATTTATATTTTTCAATATTTGTATATATGTATAATAATCATCATCAGGGCGCACTAAAGCTAAATTACTTAGGGAGGAAAAAAATAAGTTCATATTATAATCACTATTGTTATATAAAGTATTTGGAGAGAAAAAAAAAGTAAACAAAAGAGTGAAAACTAGTTTTCGGTTACTTAATTGCTTTAAATATAATTAATGGTATCTAGAGGTATTTCAAATATATATATTTCTATTAGTAATTGTCATATAAATTCAAAAATAATAATAAAAAAAATAATTGAAGATCAATGTTTGGCGGTGGCGGCTGCGCACCCTAGATTTTGTATTCCGGTTGACCCCCGAGATTGTGCACGAAGGGCAACAAAATCGATTGATTCCCTCAGCATCTTCACCACCACAAACCACCATAGATGAGCATGCGCACATCTCTTGCGTCATCGAGTGATGATCACGGCTTACACGCCCTTCCGACTCGTCAGCTATTTGATCGATTTACGGTTTTTGTGTGCTTACGCATCCGAGGATGCCCAAGATAATCCCCCATATTTGTTTGTTTGTTTTTTTTTTTAGTTAAACTGCAATTTTCAGTGTTTGCGTTTTTCGTTCTATTCGATTCAATTTAACTTGGTTTGTTTTTTTTTTGTTTGTTCGGTTATCGTTCATAGATGGCGCTGTGCCTGTGACAGATTATTGATTGATTAGAGCTCGACCCGGGCAACGGGCCCTGGGTGGGGGTGCGGGTCGCAGTACGACACACACGATAGTAGTAATTTTATGCGATCGACGATATTTACGGCACATTCTGGAAATTGAACGAACAAATTGTTGTACAACAACAAAACAAAAATAAGAGAAATAAATTATTAGTAATAATAGAGATTGAATCAAAAATAAAAATATATTTATATATATATATGAGATATCAATTAAAAATAATAAGATAATTGATTTATATGCTATGGTTTTGCGTGAAAAAAATGCACGTTTACGCCGAGAACGTGGCCAGCGCCCCAGCGACCAGTGCAACAATTATTTATAAACAAAAAAAAGAATAAACAAAAATTTGTTACGTTGCTTGAGAAGCAGAATTTTGACTTTACGAGTTAGTAACGAAATCATAAAATAATTGAGATTAAATTATACAAATCCTGTTAATGATTGTTTTGTGTTTTTTTTTTGATATTGTTTGGATTGGGGTTGATCCTGGTCCTAGACTGGGTCCCGGTCGTCCTCGGCGTCTCGACATCGCTCCCTCACATGAAAACTCACTAAACTACAACATGGCGGTCGTTGGAGAGCTCTTTTATACTAGACTTCCCCCACCAACTTTAACCTCTGCCCCACCCTTGGCAAGGCACCACTAGAAATGCTACACGTCGGAAGCTGTTTTTTCACTCGCACAACTCACCAATCCTATAGCTCTGTCTTCGTTCGCGTGACTTTTCGAAGGATCTAGATGGTTCCACGTAGCAACCAACCATGTATTGATCGCGGCAACTGCGCCGCGAATTTAATTCCTGCCTGCTCGAGTTTTTCCATCTATTGCGTTCGTTTTCTTTATTTATTGCTGTTACCGTGCATTATTGATCGACAAATACGCAGTGGCGTAGATATATTTACAAAACTAACAAAGTAAAAAATAGAACACTTCAAAAAGTTAATAATTATAATCAATACATGAATAATTACGATATTATTCTCATACTATTGTCTGAAAAGAATGATTACAAATGTCAATAATTTTTATTTTTTAACTGATTTCATAACCAAACATAACTCGCCAGCAGAGAACGTGACATATCAGGACAGAATAAAATAAAATGTCATACAAGAGAACAAGACGAAACAAACCAGCGACAAATAGAATAACACTAAAACAGAACAGTAAAAACAGGAAAAAAAAATATTGAGTAATATTTAATAATAATTCACATGTTCAATAATTTCTACGTATAACAAAATAAATTAATATTTAATATAAATTACTATTATATAATATTTATTTTACAAAAACTTGAGTAAGTTTAAATAATAAATTTCAAATGAATTATGAATCAACCCAAAGTTTCAATCATTTATAAATTCAATGCAAATCGGTATTCTACAAAGAAATAACTTTGTTATTAACGTTTTAATGATTTCATAAATATATCATGACTTGACATATGTTGCGTCACATTACAAATACTGAATGACTCATGTTCGAAACTATGATTACCGCAATGATTGAATTATTTAACTAGTGATTAACTTATCCAGTGAAGCGAGTCTAATCCATTCCAAAATTTCCGGATTTTTACTTGTATAGTGAAATACTCGTATAGTGAAACATATTCAAAAATACACATATTATATATACACAAGTTTTATAAATGATGTAGCAGGCGCGCAATCCGGGACTTCTTTTCTCCGTATATTTGCTTGACGGAAAAAATACTGTAATTATGGAATGATTATCTATAAATATTAATAGTGATTCAAACTTAATGTTTCATTTGAATCATTTCACAATGTTATGCAATTTATGTAAATATTGATTTGCAAAAGAAAATCGGTTGTTACGCCACTGTAGCTGCAGCTCGCAATATTTGAGGCCCGGAAAATCCGGGGTACGAATTTACAGTAGACCCGGAAAAGCTGCAATCATAAAAAAAAACAAGTACTATCCAACAGAGAAAAGACGTTGAACTTTATTATCTAGAATGCCATATGTTCGAATTAATGCGTTTTCCAACGAAAGTTTCAACAGTGTGTTAAATCTACATGGTTCATGTTAATTAAATAAACCCACTTATATGTCATCATCGTGACGCAATGTTGCGTGCCTTTTCCACTTGCGATGACTGGAAATTTTTTCCATTGCTTTTTGTGGAAACAGAATTATAGAACTATTCGGAATGAAATGCAGCGCATTTGGAATAGAAACGATGCCAAATAGGATTGTTGAAACCTTGAATTCCTATTAGAAAACAAAGGCCGATGACCGTTTTCTACAAGGTTTTTTTTTTATAAATCCCATTGCTGTATATGACAGAAACGTGGGAGTTTGTTTATTATTATTTACAACGAAAACTAATTTTATTATACAATAATATCAATGATTCAATTTCAATATTAATTAAATTATTTATTTCTTAAGAAATTGAAATCTTATACGAAAACGATTTCTTCCTGACAAATTTATAAAGTAATTAAATTCCATATATTTTTCTAAAGAAAAGTATTTATATATGAAAGTCATGACTAACGTAACATATTATTTCCAGTGACTCTGCTTGTGAGTTGTTTCCTTAAAATACTTCGTTGCTTATAGAATAAGAGAACGTTTTTAGAACATTCTCTTCTCGTGAGGTAGAAAATCCATTTACCTGTTGGAAGATTTTAGTCTATTCTTAGAAGATCGTAAAACAGCTTCTTTACTATAATTATTTCTACAAAGACCAAAGCAAATAATTTATTTTTAAACCGAAACGCTATGAATTTTAATTGAAAAACATCATTAGTTTTAGTGTAAATTGAAAAAATAATAATTTTTTAAGTATTTATAGCATGGTTCAATTGTTATTAACTCCAAGGTGACATCTCCCCTACATTAAGTCGTTATTTCATTTTAAATAATTGGGTCCTTTTTTTTTGGTTTCGATCCGGCATTGTTTGAAATACAACCGTGGAAGCAACTTTGCTCTTCTAAAAAACTCGTTTTTTTAATCACAAGGCTAACTACGTTGTTTGTCCATGTAATAAACATCTATTTAATGTTAGGAGCTTTATAATAATAAAAATAATGGCAATTGCATGTCCTACCGCTTATTCTATAAATTGATGTATAAAAATAAATTTCGTACGTTTGAATCGTATCATGTTAGTTACAGATACGTAAACAGTTCTAGAAATAAACTCGAATAATAATAATAATATGTTGCGTGTGAGTAGTAATTAAAATTAATTAGTTTCAGCAATTAATAAATAAATATTATATGCTGTGTCTGCGAATATGTACGATCTAGATTTTTCATAAAGCGAATTGTAATAAAATGAGGGTTCCCACGCTTTCTCGAGTTTTGAACATCTGTCCACAATTGCAGATGCTCTTTATGCACGAGGGTTGTTCTTTGTATTCAGGAAATTTCCAGGCGGATCAAAGGTTCTCCAGCTGCTACCTTCCTGTCGAAAGTGCTCCCTCTCCCGCTCTTTCGTTTAATGAAAGGCACGTTTGGTAACGTAATCACATGTCAGTTCATGGAATTTTGTTGCATCCACAAATGGAAAAATACACTGTTTATAATTTGCAGAGCAATCAGTTCGTATTTAAGACGTATATTAAATAAAATTGAAATATCATTGTTTTCATTTATAAAAAAACAAATATATTGTTTGCTATCTAACTTTTTTTTTTGGCTATTTGTTATTCAATACTCTAATGATGCACGTATTAAAATAGTGATAGTATTAGTCATATTAATCAATAAATAGATTTTTACCACTTGAAATGAAATGAATATAATTATGGCGCAAATTCAGTGATTTTTAAATCTTTGTATCGTATTTTAAGATAAATTATCTGTATTAGATAATACTTTATGAATTAGTTTAACCTAAGGTAATTCCCATCTGCAAAAGAAGCAGATTAAGAACATTGACATATGAATCCAAAATTCCCAAAAGTACATTACACCAGTGATTCTCAAAGTGTGGGTCACGACCCACAGGTGGGAGATTACAGGTCAATTCTGGTTATTTTTCTACGTATACCCATTATTCGGTGGGGTCGCAGAAACTTTGTATGTCGCAGACCAAAAAGTTTGAGAATCACTAAATTACACGACAGATTGAAAAAAAGAAAAGAAATTAAGGGAGTTACAAGTTTCGGAAAAACCATAGTTGATCTATGAGAAATTAAGACGACGCACGACTTTAATGATTATGATGAAAACGCGTTTTTTTTACAAATTAAAGTTAAAAATGTGTTAAACTGTTGTGTCTATGATTTATCTATGTTTCCTTAACAAAAATTTGTTCAGTAATTCCTCATTTTTTTGTTTCATACGAAACTATTTTCGGACAAAAATCGATGTGAAATGTAGCAACTTTTTTCGGACAGAGGAAGTAATATTTATTGATAATACTATTGTAATCTTGACTTATTTTTTTATTAAAATTACGACTTGACTTATTTTTTTATTCTTTATAATTCAGCATCCAAAATTACCGAGGTAAACGCTAAATATTTTAATTAAAAACCGGTTAACCAGTTACCGGTATATTTTTTCAAATTGAAAATTTCGTGTGATAGTACTACTACCACTACAATCAATACTTTTATAGAATGTACAGAGAGGCAATGAACAATATAGTATTAGTTTTTAATAAGAACCGGTATTTATTGTAAAAAAAATACCGGTAATGGAATTCCTATTTATAACATATTTATATATTATTTTGATTAAAATTTTGTATTATATTTTAAGTATTTGGATGAATAAATGTGTTGTTAGGAATATATTTCACTGAAGTTATTGACAAACTCTGCACGGCTTTCGTTTTTTTTTTGTTTACGGATAACTCGAGTTCCAATTATTTCCCTGAACTCGTTTTTTAACGAGATCTTGAAATTGACGTGGATTTGTACAAACGTATTTCTATATTCGTCCAATGGAAATTGCTACTACCTCCAGCTGCGTTCCTGGAACGTGAGCGGATGGCTCCTGCTCGAGACAGACACTTTGTTACGTTATTTTTCTCATCGTTTTCCAGCTCGACGAGCAATTTCGAAAGCAATATGCTTTCCAATTAAGGATACTGTCGACGGCAGAGAACTTCTTTTTCCATTTGGATGAACTCGTGCACTCGCAATCATAGTGCCGGAACATTTCCTCCGCTAATTAAAATCTACTTTTAATTGCAGCTCAGGACGTTCTCTCTCCAATTGATGCACCGGCATCTGTGCTTCAACGCATGCTACATGTTCAATCTGGACTATACATTATTGTACACGGTATGTATTGTTCGTTAATACTTGCAGTATGCTTCAAGTTTGAAAACAAACCGATATAGTAACGCCATCTCCTTACACAATCACAGAGCTTAATAACAAATATGAAAATGTTATATCATTTACAATGAATAGGGTCGTATGATGCTATGATATAACGAGTCAACCGCATCTGGCGACACATAAACAAATTAGAAGTCGCCTCCCCACAGCTCAAACATAATTATGTTTGGAAGTCACCCACATATTTTAAGATTACCCACAACATTAATTAAACAATGAAGTCTGTTATCAAAAACCATTTGTTTGTAATACGCAGTGTTTCACATTTTATTGATTTTTTTGGAAAGTACTGGGTTGGCAATAAAGTAATTGCCGATATTCAATTTGGATGGGAGTAGTGTTTCTTTTGAAAGACTTCTGTCAATGTTACAATTATATTGTCATTCACAGCAATCTTAATTTGTTTGTTGGGTTCAATTTTAACAAGAAAAGCGTTTATTTTCGTCATATTTCGCAATTGAATGGATCCAAACTATGCTTGGGGAATAAAGCGAGTATTCATACATTGTTGTACTTTCATTCATTTGGCTGTAATTCCTTTCCTAGCCTCCATGGATCTATAATAAGAGGAATGTATGAGCAAATTAAACATTTGTAATCTCAAGGTTTTTTTTAATATATTTATTTATGTGTTTATTCTATAACAACTCTTATTATATGACTCACCTATCCAAGGCCTTCCAAATTGTGATAAGAAAATTTGTGAAAAGTGGACATATCTTTGTATCTCGGTTATATTTAGTTGTGTATTTCTGGTTAAGCATAAAAAATACTTAGTTTTATTTAATTATTTGCAAAATCTTTAAATATTTACTACTATTATTACTCTATTTCGATTTGCTGATTTAATTTATATATTTGCTTGATTTTTATATTTGTTTTTTGGGATTTTTTTGTTGTTTTTTTTGGAATTGAACTAACGTTTTCGTATTAAATTTTCATGATACAGGCGACTATAGACAAACGGTTTTTATATTGTTATGATGTAATTTATTTATCTATTACACATAAATTACGTAAGGCTACCATGGAGTGCGAGCTAAGTTGCATAGTTCCACTCCCTTTAAAGCAGAAGGAACAGAAGATGTCGAAAAATACATCAAAACAAATATAGGTTTCTATTCTATTTCTATTATGAATATAATTACAAGATCTTGAATGAGGATAAAATCGAGTGATCTATGATCTTAATAGAAACTACTCATTTGATTGTCGAATTGAGACACAATTAGACTTTCTAATTTTAAATTGTATTGAATTGATGACGAACATCCTCTTTTCTAACAAATTATCGTTTCATTTGATTTCGTATTATTTTGTATTTTTGTCTAATATTAATATCAATTTTTAATTTATATTTTCATTTTTCTGCACGTGCAATGAAATAAATAAATAAGTAACTACGTCAAATAAAATCAGCAATTTTAGTCAGGACTGGATCAAGGCTTAGTGCCCTAATTTAAATTTTATTAGAAAATATTTTAGTAATTAGTTGGTCCATAATAATTGGATTGATTTAAAGAATAATTGTTTTACATAATTACAATTTTAATTAATTTGTGTGTGTGTGTGTATTTGCAGCTGATTGGAGCTTCGACGACTTACATGGTTATCTTGATCCAGTTCGATTTGGCCAAACCCGCGGATCCAGCGGGCTGCAACAGCACTGCATAACAAGTTATTATTTTTTTTTATTATTTCACTAATCAACAGATAAAGTAACGCACGCTTCTTATGAAATAAGGAATTTGTTATTACAGAAATATTGATAAAAACGTAATAATCGTTAGGCGATTGCGATAAATTAAGTTGAAAAACACTTTCGACACGAAAGAATCAAACGATTTGTTTATTAACGAGCATCGCTTGATTCGAGATAGATTGTTTTTTGCACGAGTAAAATGCTGGGTGTTCTGGTATTGGTGATTGGCGTTTTTCTTGGGAATGCGGAAGGTGTTAAAGTGATAGTGGTAGGTGCAGGACCTGCAGGAATTGCAGCCGCCACGACCCTCTTATCGCAAGGAATAGATGTGACTGTATTGGAAGCGGAGGATAGAATTGGAGGTAGGGTGCACAGTGTGCCCTTCGGAGATGCCGTTGTGGATATGGGCGCGGAATGGTGCCACGGGCAAAAGAATAACGTTGTTTATGAGATGGTGAAGCATTTGGGGGTGTTGCAATCTAGCAATTATTCAGCGTCTCTGTTCATGTCGGACAGGAAGGTGGTCGGAGATCAATTGACCTCTGATATGCATGAGCTGTTCGAGGAGATTTACAGCCCGGACGGCAATAAGAAGCAGGAGGAAGGCGTCACGGTTGGAGAATATTTCATCAAAAGGTAGATCATCTTAGTTGGTGAAAGATTTTTTTGTTGAATTTTATTGTATTATGATAGGTATAATGAGAGCGCGAGGCAGAAGTTCTCCGGGAAAGATCTCGACATCTGCTTATTGAGCTTGGACCTCATGCATCACTACGTACAGTCCTCAGAGGGAGCCTTCTCTTGGTTCGATACTTCGGCCAACAGTGATTATAGGAATTGCGAAGGAGATCTTTCGCTGAACTGGAACGGTTTTGGATACAAGACCGCGTTGGAAGTGTTGATGCGGAAACATCCTAGGGTTTACGATCCGTCGTTTCCGATCCAATCCAAGATTCAACTGAACAAGGTTGTACAGAAGATCAGCTGGGACGATGGTGTTAATGTATCTTGCACGGACGGTACCTTTCACACTGCCAAACACCTGATCTTCACACCATCACTTGGCGTTTTGAAGTACAAACATAGGAGGATGTTTTCTCCCCCGTTGCCCAGACACAAGGTCCGGGCTATCCGAGATTTGGGTATCGGGGCTGTCATGAAGGTTCTGATGCATTTTGAGAAACGCTGGTGGCCCGAGGAATTCAACGGATACAGCTTCGTTTGGACTCACGAGCATCGAGACATGCTCATCGCAGAATTCACCAAAGGACCTTCCAGAGTAAACACACGTTTTTATTCTCTTCTAATCCTAATTGCTTTTTTTCTTCCAGTACGGTAGATCGTGGCTTCTGAACTTCATGTCTGTACTACCATTGGAAAGGAATCCGAACGCACTTTCCGCTTGGATCACCGGAGATTTGGTTCCTGAAATCGAGAAAACTTCGAATGAAACATTAATAGATGGCCTCCACTTCGCACTGGATAAATTCCTCGGACATAAATTCAACATAACAAAACCGGATAAAATTCTCAGGTATATTCACCGATCACTTTTTAATATTCAAATATAATATATTTCTCTATACAGGACCAATTGGTACGCAAATCAAAACTTCCGCGGAACATACTCGTTCCAAACAACCGCGTCTCGCAGAATGAAGGACCCATCCAGCAACGAAATCCTTGCGGAACCATTGAAAAACGTGCAAGGAGTTCCAACCGTCTTATTCGCAGGAGAAGCCACCCATTCCCATTACTATTCCACGGTGCATGGTGCAATCGAAACGGGCAGAAGAGAGGCTAATCGCATTCTGCACTTTATACAAGACGCCGAGAACGAATTGAGTTGAACCTCTATAGATATTACCACATTTAGCCGCAGCTAAGATTACCTCTTGCTTTTGTTAATTAAGCTATAAGAAAATCAGTAGTTGATAATTGCACATCCTGTAGCTCGTTTTGGAGAGCAATAGGGACGGATAAAAAAATAATCCGGTAGCTTGACAATAGAGAATAAATAAATTGATTTAAGAATTGTGACATTCCCAATATCCAATCCAATACATTTTTCTCTCTCTCTCTCTCAGTGAATTCTATTACAAAGTAGTAAAAGTGAAATGCGCAGAGTAAACATTTCTTGACTAGTTTTTAAGAATCGCACGTAATCCATTGTTTCAAAACCGCGTGGCTTGATTCGTTTCTGGTTAAATTGCGCGTCCTTCGAGATATTCCATTTATTATCGTATCCGTTTACATTATTTGTAAACATTTGTGGTAAAAATGAAAACCACAGTATATATATTTAATTATTATCTAAAAATAGAACTGTTTATGAATAATATTATTAAGATTCATAATATCTTGACTATAATCTAATGATTTAGACATCTATTTACTAAATTCACAAGTTTTCAATATTTATCTCGAAATATGAATAATTTCAATAACAATCATTGAACTTATTATTTATATTTATTTATATTTTTATTAACTATTAAAATTGATTAAACACAACGAAAAATTCTTTTAGTCAGAATAGTGGAGACAAATTATAAGAAATGTTGAATAAAAACATATTTTATTTATTTGAGTACACAATAACAAAAAAATTAAAATATAAAATCTATGATCACAATACTAAAAACCATTTTTAAAATATTAGTATTTCCAAGATTGATTTTTTAAAATAACAAAATATATAATAAATTCATCTAAATATACGATAATTTGTGCGTATATCTACATATGGACATAATTCTATCACAGAATTGAGATTATCATAAGATTACTTCGTCATCAATTGCTGACGATTATTTCATTGTAAGGAACATTTCCAGGCTGCTTTCTTCTCAATGTGATTATGATGCTGAAAACGAGAGAAAGCAAGAATTAATTGAATGCTTAATAGCATCGTGATATTGTTTAATTACATGATAATCATGACCTCGATTAAGAAGACGCCACCTTCGACGAGGGAGAAGCAACCTGGGAAATATTGCAACGTCCTGTTGTAGATCGCAGTGTAAAGCGGAGTTCCAACGATGGTGGTGAAGCTCTCGAGGGCAACTGCAAAGGAAAAGATCTTGCCGACTTCATCGGTGCCCACGATTTTGGAGATTAAGGTTCTCAGCATCGGACTGAGCATACCTCCAGGAGTCCTCATAACGGCAGCTATAAGAATAACGTAAGTATTGCGTTGATATATGAGTTAATTACTCAAGTTACCGAGGTAGATGTGCCAAGTATCGGTGGCAAAGCTGATGATGATTTGAGATACCATCATGAATACGAATGAAACCAAGAGGATGGACGTTTCGGCGATCTTGAGAATTTTGTGTAATAGATAAACTCCTAGGATGGAACCGACTATGAAGAAGATAGAGTGCACGCTCGAGAATATCGTGAACGACTCCATCGACCACTGTAATTTATCTATTAAGTACATGTACATCAGACTTCCGTCGTTTATCGCGAAGATGTACAAGCAGAGCGAAGCTATGCACAGCAACAGCATCGGTTTCTTATAACCATCCCGCACCTTTATGGTGGTCTGGATCATGTGTTTTATGTGATGCAACGAGAATAAACTTGGGGAATCCTGAAAATTATATTCATTGATATCATCCAATAAAATTGTATTTCTCTTCTACCTCAATTTCGCTTATGTTCACGATCGTTTCTTTCACGAAAGCGATGGTGAAAATGAAGGCGAACATATAGGATACCGTGCTTATCAGGAAGACGACTGTGTAGCTGGTCGCGTGGTAAATGTACGAAGAGGTGATCGTTCCAATGAAAATACCTAAAGCCATAGAAACTTCAAAAATGGCCATCCTACGTGTAGAAAGAAAACAAAGGAAATCAAGCAACTTCTGTATCCGCATGGAAATCACTTCACCTCATGCCTCTGCTTTCGGTCGTGCTGGTATCCGTTGCGTAACACATGCATATCATTAGGAAGGTCGGAAATCCTCCGGTGAATATCATTGGAATGGAACTCAAGAGCAGGAACCAAGGATTCGTCCACGGCACTAAGCTTATCGCTAGTTTAATCGAGTACGCCACGGCCATTCCTAAACAATTCTTCCAATGAATCATACTGTGAATGTTACTATTTTTATTATTGCAATAAATATTATTATTAGAATATTTAAAATATTTTGTTTTTGTTATATTAACGGGAATTTCATCACGAAGTTCTATTGTTACCATTATTTTGAATTACGCATAATCATGGTGTAAGTAAAAGCGTTCTGAATACCTGCTGTAGTGACAATGACGGACGATTTCCTTCCGTGCGTATCGGACCATGGCCCTACGAACAGACAGATCAAAGAAGGGATAATGGAAGAGAGCAACGAGTTGCTCATCAAAATCGTGTTCGCTTCAGGCTGGACTTCTTCAAGCAGTTCATGGGTAGCATTATCCAAATACCTCTCACCCAATTTCGAGCAGTTCGACTCGCTGTAGCCCAATATCACGGTGCAAGTGCGATAGATCACGAAATTCGTGTTGATCGAGTCTGCAGAAGAAAAACAAACAAACATTTGTATTTTTCAAGAGCGCGAACAAAATTGTAAACAAGAAACTCACCTGATATGTATGCCGCAAAAAACACCATAAAAATGGGAACCTCGATGCAATATCGGGACAAGTTCAACGTCGGACACATTTTGGTTTTCCTGCGATCAAAGAAAAAGTCCGCAAAGGAATGATTCAGTTTTTCCCGCTTCGAACAATGCAATGCAATTCTGTTACCGTATATAAATTATTGATATTTACGACTGATGACTTCACGTCTCATAGACTTTCCGGCTATCGAAACAAAGAACGTAACATTAAGACTCGTATAGTTTTCAAAAATCTAAACAATCACCGTCGAAACTCTCAGATGATTATCATAAACGCATTAGTCTGCGAGGATATTAATAAATGAGGCGAACGCAAAGTGCACAGAGCGCAGAAAACAAAGTCTAATTTAGGAAAGCCGTTTGTAAACGTTTCGTAAATCCTTCAATAAACAAGACGGAGGCTAAAACACATCTGCGCCTCCAGTATTACATAAACTACTCTATTTTTTTTTGTTCGACCCCACCGCGTTCATTTTGAACCTTATCGCATTTCCTGTTTACATCATCATCGATGAACGTTTTTGCATACTACAGCAACAAAGAGAAATGTACAGGCTATATAAATGTAATCATCCAAATTCAAGGTTTTCCCTATTTCTATTTAAAAAAAAATCAATTACAAGTGAGCGAGTCGCGCGGCGGCGGAGATTCGAATTTCGTCATTCCTGCATAAAACGCAGATCAAAATCAATACTCTAACTGGCTGTTACCTAGTAACCACCGGAAGAAAAAGGAAACAGCAAACAAAACTGCGTTACAGATGTAATATTTCCATTTCGCTGCATCGAATGTAACGCTCCAATTATGACACGAAAAGTTGGAGATTGCACATCACGATTACGTTCACGTACAATTGTTTTTGTTTTTTTATTTTGAAAATATTACGAGCGACTGGCGCAGTTTACTTGAGCAGCGCAATGTGTACTAAGTAGGATTTAGAACCTGAATGTTGTGGTGGTGGCGATGATGATGAATTGTCGCTCAGGGTCACATCTAATTCACGGTGAACGGTAAAAAAGTAGAAGGATTTCAATACAAATACAGTTCTACAGTAGGGTCAGATAAAGTAGATTAATCACCTATCAATATCTGTATCAATGACTTATCGAAATAAAATTTAGTATTATCATGGTAATCCAATGAAAGGAATAAGAACAACTTCCATCTCTTGCCTTGCGTTTTCCTATAATTTACGGTTTATGTTCACATTTACTAAGATTATTCGATTAATGATTAGTATATTAACTGTAAAACCGAAGATTTCATATGATTAACAAATTGTAATGGCTCAAAAAACGTCGGTAGTTAACCCTTTGGCCTAAATTAGTGCTAATAAAAATGTGTAAATAATTAATATAAATAAAAATATTTGTTCCATTTACAAAACTCAACAAAGACAGAACCTTATTTCTTAGTACAAAATAAATAAAAAAAAAACATATTATTAATTGGCAAAGATGTTGATTGAATAAACTATATAAGACATTAGAAACTCGTGTATCAAATATAATTTGTTTGAAATATAAACAAATTATATTTGATACACGAGTAATACACGCATAATTCATTGTTGTTGATATTCAGTAGATATTTAAACGTAATAATCTCAACGCACGAAATGATAGCATATCTATAAATGTAAAGGGTAAAATATATTAAGAATTAAAAACATATTGAGAGTAAACAGGAAGAAAACAGCGTTGAATAAGTGAATTGAGAAGAAAGACACTCACCTTCACCTTACCCTCGATGCTTGAAAACACTAACTCAAAACATATTAGATTTAACTGGGAACTGGAGTGAATATTAGGCGAAATATACAAAAAAAAGGCTATACATATTCTATTATCAGCAAATTTCGTTTTTGATCCTTGAAGACTAACATTTCCAACTGCTTAAATATTATCTATAAGAGAATTTAACGCAATTTCGATGATAGAATTTAATTAATTACTTGACCTAATTCGTTTAAAATCATTCATTTACGGTTTTTGTCACAAAGATTTTAAATAAAACATTAGTTTTTAGCACAAAACTTTCGATATTCTATACATCTCCATATTGAAAGCAGTAATTTTTGAGTTTAGTTCATATGTAATAAGTAGGTTGTGATCACAATACAAACATAAAATCTATATTTATATCATGGATTGTCCAAGCAGTTTGTTTTTTTTACGTAAATTAGAAGATCAGTTATCTCAATCTCATTCAATTCTTTAATTATTTCTAATTACCAGTATATACTAATGACTCTAGTTATTTAACTTTAACGATTATTTCGTTAAGTATAAGTATGTTTTGAAATTTAAAAATAACTTCGATATTGAGAATACATGAATCACCAGTGATTATTAACTGTTCGCAATGTCGTGAAAACGAAGGACGTGATAATATATTGCAACATTTAGATAACAACTTGACACATTACAATTGCAGTTTTCGCTACATTTTTGATATTTTTTCAGTTTGTCTAGATAGTTTGATTATCAGTTAATTAAGTAACTTAAGTTCAGTACTTTCGAATCTAGACTACGAGATTAAATTCTTTTTTATTCAATCCATCAAAACGTGTGCTTAACTTAGTTAAATTGTCAAAATTATCAGATAATTTGACTATTTTCACGTATTTTATAAACTACTGTGTAACAATACAAATAATAGGTTATCTTTTCTTTTTATTTTACGAATTAAAGTCATTAAATTTTGTACATATTGTTTTTTGCCTTTAATAATACATTTATATATATATATATTTATACTTCTATAAGGTTTCACAGATAATTTGTCTCTTAAACTTAAATAAATAGAAAAAAACAGAGCATCCCATAAAATAGAAAGATATTCAAAAACTCCTTAGTTATACAATATAATAAGAAACATCGAAGATCATATTTGAATAATCAGATAATATAACACAATTTTTTTTGAACCAACATCATGAAGTAAAACTCAACGATCGGTTATCCTACAGAGCTGATTATATAATCGTACCAATCGTAAATAAAGTGTCTTTTAAAAGTATAGAAAGCGGTAGGCCCTTGTATAGCTAATGGATTCTTGTAAGATCTTCAACCATTTTCACTAGGTCGTCGACTGTGCACTCCTGTTTCATTCCACCTTCGCCGGTGATCTGAAAGGATAAAAGGGTTATTGTAAAAGAAAATGACTTAAATGAGCTTTGCTTTATAGTTTACCTGCAAACCGTTAGCAACCTCCTTCATCTTATCAATAGACAGATCCAAGAAGCTTTCGATTAAGTCACCATCGATGAATCCCTCGCACGGTTCCGTTTTGATATCGGTGTGGAACGATCTCCAATGTGAATGTTCAATTTTGCCTACAGACTTTATAACAACCGATAATTTATTTTGAAGCTCGTAAAGAAAATCGTAGAAATCAGCAGAGATTTGCGACACTAAGCCTGGAAATAAGAAGTTCACGATCGGTTAGTTCAATGATATTCGTGTTTGGTACAAATCTAAAATTACCAATTGCTCCTCCCACTGTTCCAAAAAGCACGCAACCTGATGTGGGTGTAGATGTTTCCCCCAGGTTTTGCATGACTAACGAACCATGACGAAAGACGTTGATCATATCACCGACATGTATTTGACCAACAACTTGCATTTGAGACCGTTCATCGTCGGTCGGTGCAGCACTGTCCTTCTGGCAAACAAAAAGATTAAAATTGTTTTCAGCTCCAAGGAAGACCTCGTCATCTAATATTTCAATTGAGGTCATCCAGTTGGGGTTGTAGTCGCGAGCGATTTCCTCAAAACTGCCCTCCATCGTTTTGTATTGCAAAAGTGTCATGCTGCGCATCAAATCACCGACCAAGATAAAATCGCCCTTCGTTTTCAAGTATAGAGAAATAATATTATTGAAGTGAGAGCACTCCAAGCGCAACTCTTTCTCTGCGGTCCACTCGAACAATCGCACGGTGCTATTTATGCTAGCCAGTAGCTTCCCATTGAACTCGGCTAAAGAGTAGCAGGATCCTTTGATCTCTTTATCAGAGACCAAGGTAAGTTTGTTATCAGCTAACTGGAACATCAACAGCCTACCCTGTTTCGGCTCGGACTCTTCGGGATTCAGCATTGCCGTACCAACAACATAATACGTTTCCTCTCCTAATCTGCAAGAAATTAAGGACATAGCGTACTCCTGTTGCATCAATTGATATGCGTGGAGGACTTCGAAAGTGTTTTGATCGATAATCAGTAGACTGTGTACTTCCACTTCCTGGCCATATTCAGCAGCAGCTATAAGACCGCTGGCACCGGACTTTCCGGATGTAAGAGTCCCGACACTACTAGGTACGGTCACCGATTGCGCCATGGTGCTGGCACTTGCCCTCGAAGGATTGCAACCTGTTGCATCCTGAATGTCCATGCGTACCGAAAGCACTCCGAACGACTACAAATAATAAATAATTAAATCCAAAATTCACAACATACAAATCAATATTATTACTTGTGATTGTTCCTGATAGGCTATACGCCTGGGCGATTCCTGAAGCGGTACAGTTCTTATATGTAATTTTTGAATTTCATCAATAGTACCAATCGTTACCGAACTATCAGTAGCTAAAGCCAAACTGCATAAACAAAGAAACGCACAATATTAATACGTCTGAAACACAGCAAACCTATTATTTGAATTACCTGTCTGGATAAGCTTCAGCATTTAAACTGCACATGTGGTTTACTTCTTTCATGTTCACATTAGAGAATACGAGCTTGTGATTTGAAGAGTATATGACTGTCGGTCTATCGGAACAAGCAAAAACGTTGGTGGAATTGAGCGAGCGGAAGGCTCTTAGGACAGTCGGCTGCGTTCCCAGTGTCACCTTCTTCTTCTCAGTCAATGATCCGGACTCGATGTTCAATATGAAGTAAAACATCGAACCATCGCCGAGTGCGCATAAAAGATAATTGTTATTTTCGAATGTCGTCATTAGCACAGATCGAGGTATAATTTCTACGCAGAAACAAATTTCCATGTTTTACAATTTTAAATTATTATTCGTATAATATAGTTACCTCCTCCCAAATTATCCTTAGCAACTTCTTCTAGTTGCGGTAAGCGGAGTATCCTCGCCGATATATCAGTCCATAAACCAACTGCCACCCAATCAGTCCGTGTTATTCCTTCACCCAATGGACTTATATCCAAGCAAGCTACCTCAACTTCCAGAGTAGTAGTTCTACAAAATGTTCATTTATAGTTGTTTAAATTTGCTTTATAAGTATTTTATGGAAACTTACCCCTTTAAAATCAATTCGTCTGGATGTATTTCGATGTAATACAATTCTGATCCGGTGGACATAACTATTTGCTCCATGTTACAGGCGACCACGCTGATATTCTTATCGTTAGGCGGTTTCCATTCAGCCAATAAGTTTTTGGTTTTCGCAGAAATCA
This sequence comes from Nicrophorus vespilloides, assembly GCF_001412225.1. Lineage (NCBI taxonomy): Eukaryota > Metazoa > Arthropoda > Insecta > Coleoptera > Silphidae > Nicrophorus > Nicrophorus vespilloides. The sequence continues at coordinate 124,292 of NW_017100112.1, read as the reverse complement.
AACGTGCAGAAGACGGCGTAATCTGAACAATTTGTTCGTGAACCACGTTACCGCAGAAGAATGTCTGCTGATCAGATGTGAATCCTGCAATATCAGTTTCTTCGACTTCTTCCCCATTCAAACTTAAGATGCGGGTCTGTCCGACGAACGAGAGCACAATAGTATTATCAAATTTACCACCGGAGGCAATGTTTAAGGCCCACATTCCTTTTATGCCAGGCAAATCGATGGAAGCGTGCTCCTGTATACCGATTCCATTACGGATTATCCTCAATGATCCTTCCTTGAAAGCTCCAGAGCACGTGACTAACTGGCCCTGGCCCTGTCTCTCTAAATCTACCACACACATATCCGTAATCGGTGCCAAGTTTGTGAACGACTCCATCAGATTAACGTAAGAACCTGTATCATCCGCTTTCGAATTCAGCTTCACCAGTTGCGAATCTCCTAGGCGCGATCCAATATATAATACACCATTGTCCAAATATGTAATGCACTCTGGTATAGATATTTCACCTGCAAAGACAACGCACTTGAAGTGCTAAGCTGTTACAAAAATCACCTATGAACTGTAGTTACCCAAGAGCTCAACCTTTAGATCTCTTACAACGTCACCACCATCACCGCGACTTTCCACGTCCAAGAACAGCATATAAAGATGTCCAGCCATATCTCCCAGCAAATACCTTAGACCGCTACGATCAACTTTCGCATAGCAAGTAATAGTGCTTTGCTATTGATTGCAATAAAAAAGAGAAATAAATTAATAATGGAATTATCTTAGATTAAAAAAAAAACTTACCTTTATAACTGGTGGTGCAACAGCAATGGATGTGACTCCGTCATGGTATAGAATACTCTCCTGCCCGATAATGATAGCTCCACATAGCGGAGACGGAACAGGTATAATCATACTCGCCTCCGTTTCTACATTATCTTGTTTCCAAGGCGTCTTCACAAATTCTTTATCTCTTAACGATATCTCATGAGTCTTCACATGCCTCCCGTTTACGTCCTGGTGAATCAGAATTATTGTGGGATTTGTACATCCATGTAAGAACTCAACATCATGTACTAATAACTCGTCCATTCTACAATAATTGCTTGTGTTAAATTACACTCAAAGAAAATAAACAAATAATATTAACAACCTTATACTTGAAGCTTTGAGTTCACAATTTTCTTTATCCAGTGGTATAATTTTGAAGAGACCATCGTAGAGCCTCAAACCAATAACTCTTGCTTTAGGATCAATTACAGCTAGAATACCAGTATCAGAAGGTTTTCCTATGCAATCTGCAACATTGCCATGTGCCTTTGTTAGAATCTCTAAATTATCTCCATCACTGATACATTCAAGGATCATTGCATCATATCTTAGTGTAACCAGGAATAGTAAATCTTTTTTCTCATGCTGCAAAGAAAATTGTTAAATAACAAAAATATAAACCAAATGAATGAAACATACTTCAGGTCTGAATAGCTTCATGACTGCAATTTTTCCATAAAGTCCAATATCCTTCAGTGGCCTTAGCCCTTCAGGTGTTACCAGATATATCTCTAGTCGCGAATTCTTGGCAACAATTAGGTTCAAATCGGTTGGTGATGTGAAATTTCCTGTAAAATATCATTATAGGTTAGATACATTGTGTGCTCCACCATAGAGAGAAAAATTAATCACCTGTAACACAAGCAGTTACAGAAGTGGGTTTGTGTGCGGTTACAACATAATGATTAGCCATCGCTTTCATCTTCACGTTTCTCTAAACTCAACTATTCACAAAAATAACTGCAACTGTGACTGTTTGAATATTTATTTTTTTGAGTACATCAATGTTTATAGGTTTTGACAATAAATGTTGCCAACTTTAAAATATATTTTTTTTTATAAATCTTTGCCAATATACTATGAAAATAACATGTTAATGTTGAAAAAATGTAACAAACAAACTTGGAATTAATATATTATTTTTTATTAAACATTCTAAAAAACAATTTATTCTTTAATAAAAAAAAATTGTGGCGGCTGTTAAACCCAAAAGGGGTAGAAATAGGGCCGGAGAGATTTATATCAATAAATAAATTGATATAAATCTCTTTTATTTTAATTAATTCTTTAATAAAAATGAGAACTAATATTCATAACTGGATCAAAGTGTAGTACAATATAAATTTATTGAGTATTAGATAAATATCACATTTTAATCTGCGCATTAAGAAGTACTGAATAATAAGTATTATAACGCTACATATTTATATGAAATACACCTTTCAATTAAATAAATGTAATGTCAATGATTAAATCTTGAATAATAAGCAAAAACAGGTCAAAATTAATTATATTGAGATTATGTAGCTGTTTGGGTTTAAGCTTTGATGGTAACTCTGTAGAGGCGCCACTTCAATTGCCAAAATATGCCGCTATATAGAGGCCTTTTACAAGTGTTAATTGGGTTATCTACATTATAGAGAATGTAAATATAAAATACATCAAAATCGAGAAGGTTAAATAAAGATAAGATGAGCAACAAAGAAGAATTTGAGAAGACTATTGTACCAATTTCTGAGCAGGACAGGGATCTGGCGAGAAATGCCTTAGAAGAATTCAAACAGTAAGCCCTAACTAGTTAGAGTTTATTGGTTATAATCGAATACTATTATTTCAGGAAGAATTATGCAGCCTGTTTGCAAAATATTAACAAATTGGATATGGGTCAGGACTTCAAAGTGCTGCACAACAAATATGTGGCAGAATATCACAAGAGTGATTTGAAGAAAACTGATCAGTTCCAAAGGAACATGAACAACCTTCTAAATCAGTTTCAATTGGTCCCTGACAAATTAGATGATATTGACCATTGTGTGGCATATTACAATCTGGCAGTATTGGCATACCATCAGAAGCATTACTCCTATGCACTTCAGATTATGGATAAAGTGTATAAATTTATTGAGCCGATGGGTATAATGTGCCACATCTATTAAGTATATTATTTCATATTTTCTTTTATTTAAGATGAGGCTTTGAGTAGGCAAGTTGGACTTCTCTTGGTTGAACTGCATTTATGTGTGAAACTTGTTGATAAGGCCAGCAACTTAATCACATACCTTCATAATCATGCAGTAAATGAAAAACCCATAGAGAAAGAAAAGAAACCTCTTTCAAAGGGCACAGAGACATACTTGAAATGCTTGGATATGTATAGGATCAAGTGCAATATTCTCAAGCATTCAACAGCTTCTGTTGGATCTGATTTGCAACTCTTGTATCAGAATCAAAAGGGGGTAAGTTGAACTTAAATAAAATTAATATATAAATATAAACTATAAGAATTAAATAATTTTATAATTTAATTTTAGAATGTAGAAGTTGTGTTTTTAATGGCAAATAAAGCATATTTGGAAGGTAGTTTTCAAGTGGCTATGAATTTGTTAGAGTCTATGCCTAAAGACAGCATCAAATTGTGAGTTGATGTGTGATGAATATGAATGTTTGTATTTATATGATGATTTGTAGGACTTCTGGGGAATCTTCCATTATAATGTATTACAATAATATGGGTATAATACACCACGCAATGGGAAAACCAAATATGGCCTGTCATTTCTATCAACAGGCTATCAAAGAAGAGATTTACACTAATTCTAAGTTGAAAGGTGTGCTCTGTTTGCTTTTGTTTTGATGGGTTATTAAATAACTTGCTTTTTAGGAGAAACTACGTTGTTTGTGAATGGTAGCTCTAAATACCATGAGTTAATGTATAACCTCGGGATATCCATGCTGCACGCAGGAAAAGCCGCTCAGGCCTTCGAATGTTTCATCATTGCTGTTAAAAGGTACCACAGAAATTCGCGACTCTGGCTGCGGATAGCGGAGTGTTGCATCCAAGTTCACAAGGAGAGCAACGCCATTGATTTCGATATGTACAAGAAGCATAGGGATCTCGTGATACAAATCGTTGGTTCGAAAGAAAATCAGAAGATTGTACTTACAACGAACATCACCACCGACAAAAAGTTTAGGTAATCTTTCCATATTACAAACAACGATTGTTATTAAATCTCTGTATTTGCAGTAGTGAGAGCCAGAGCTATGCCGTTCCGATAGCTACCTTGGAATTTGCCAGTTTATGCTTAAGAAACGCCAAAACCCTTTTACCTTCCAGCGAGAATTCCTCGCCGGTTCCTTTGCTGCTAAGTCCAGGAGTCTCTCCACAATTAACATCCAATCCTGGCCCGTCACCATCCAGTCCTCTAAACTTAAAATCTATTGACGAACTCAGGAACGCTATTTTAGCTGCCAGTTCCTACGTTTCCATATGCCTAGGCGATTACATCGTCGCATTGGAACATTCAAAGGAATTATTATCGCAACCTAAGTTATCAGGGGCTCACAGGTAATAATATCGAAAAGCGTTACTCGAGTCATGAATCTTAACAGTAATGAAATCAACTAGATTTTGTTCTTTATAATACAACATTGGTAATCAGTTATTTGACATTTACAGGATGTTGGCTCACTTATATGCTGCTGAGAGTCTTGTCCTTCTTGATAAACTATCAGATGCTTTAGACCATCTGAATCCAGAAAACTTGAGGGACATCTCTCTGGATATGGATCAAAGCGCAGAGGAGTGCGCGATTAAAAGCAGCCCCCCTGCAAGTGAGTTCTGCATATATATTTAACTTTTTAAATTTTCTTTTTTCTTTCATTTTAAGAATGGTTCCCGAACACTCTGAACGGTGCAATGGCTGTGATGCATTACAATATAGCTGTGGTTAAGACCATCCGCGGACAATTTGATCAGGCACAAGCCCTGCTCAAGCAGATTTGGCAGAACCGTAACAACGAGAGTCGCGTTCCTGCTCACATTGTGATGCTCGTCCTCTACATAGAATTGCAATTAGGTTAGTTGAAGAACAACGGAAGCCATGACCATCCGCAGTATTAACTGTACACGTCCATGGTAGATGTGTCACATACAGAATTAACAAATTTGATTTATTTCTAGGACACGTCGATGTGGCAAGAACTATTATTAAACAGTATTCGCTTCAACAAAAAGTTAATTAGACTATCTTTATTTGTTAAAAGGAAGAGATTTTGTACTAAATAAAATACATGTTTGTTATTAATTAATTTGTTATAAATTATTTAAATGTGATACTATTAAGTTATCCTCTTTTCGCATTTTGAAAATATTACATTTAACGTTCAATTTTTATCTTTGCAAAATTTGACTTACAAAATAGATTAGAGGGTTATTATTTATCAGTTAATTATATTTGATTAAGAAAAAAATGTCCAAATTCTTTTGAGATTTATATGTTTTTGTTGAAATTAATCTTCGTTATATTCTAAGGAAGATTATACAATTAAAACGCTTTGTGGTAATTACGTTTACTTACTAGACTATCAAACACAATTTATTCTTACGTAATTATATAAAATTTATAAAACAATAAGTCTACTCAATTAACTTTAACGATAGATTGTAAATAGACATAGATGAAAAATATGTTTTTTTGAATAATGAAATGAATCTTCTAATCGCTATAAGTTGTATAACAGTATAACGGTTTGTATGGCCAAATTAATGAATCTTACTCATTAATATGCAAAGTATTTTACAGCGATTTCCATATTAATACATTATAAAAACGAAGTTTAAGGGGACATGTATATAGTTATAAATAATAATGTTTGTTTATTTTGAAATGCGATAGATAATTAAAATTTTGATATTGAATGGGTTAAAGAGAAATCCAATTCGTATATTCGCATGACGATTATACATGTAGAAAATACGCAATCATTTTCTCATTATCATATCGTTACGACTGTTACGTAATTGTTGCTGTTTATGTGTGTGTATATATATATTATGATGCCGTTGCGCGTCCATTGTCGAGGATTTGGGACTTCTTCTGACAGATGTCGCCATGTGTCGGTAACAATTTAATGTAATATTCCTATAAATAAATACAACAAACTATTATGCAATGATTTGCGTTTTGATCAGAGCATGGATTAATTGAAAATTTGGAGCTGGGATTGATCGCAGAGGATATGTTAGGGGATTTGGTTTGAAAAAGAATTGTAAGCGTATGCAGTAGACCAGCTGAATGTTGGTAATGGTGTGTAGTCGAGGATATTTAGGCATATGACTGAGCGACTATGCAATGCGTGTGATTTTTCATTGGACATTTCTCGACGCGGTACGCAGCAACACAGCTCCGAAATGTCGAGTGAGGGTGAAAATGGGAAAAATCCAACGGCAGAGGTAAATTACAATTGTTTTCTATTGAGGAATCGGTGTTTCGCTATGCGTGCCTTCTGCGGCGTCCCGAAACGCCGTTTCCCGATCTGTAAAATATCGATAATCGCCCGATAAACAACATGTTTCCAAGTGCATATTCAATATGGCCGGTATGTTGATAGTCGGAAAAAGCGGGAAAACTTTTAGCAATAAACAAAACATCTCGGTATGCTGCGACCGATCATGATTATTGTGCGAGGATTGTTCCTAAAATCGTTTACATTTGCAGCCCGCGGAGGCTGTGAAAGCTGAGGAGGCGACTGAAGCCCCTGACAAGCCTGACCAAGACCCCAAGCCAGAGGAAACAAAAACAATTGAAAAGGAAGAGGACAAGAAGGAACCAGCTCCAAAGGAGGAGAAGGCCAATGACAAGGTAGAGGAATCCAAGAAGGAAGAGAAGGATGAAAAGAAAGTAGATAAAAATGAATCCAAGGATGAGCCTGAGTCGGAGGACCCAGAAGATAGTGACAAAGATGACGATTCCAATGATAAAACAGAGGAAAGTAGTCCCGAAAAGAACACTGCTAAAGACAAGAAAAGCAACCAGAAAAACAATGATGAAAATAAAGATGTAAGTCTCAACATTAATTAAACATAAGCATCATTTAATCATAATCTTTTTATAATTTTAGGGAAAAATTGAAATTCCGGAAGGGTCTGGTACTCAGCTCGGAGAAATACCAAGAATACATGCTTCAATATCCCGCTTTAAAAATGATGACCTTAAACTACTGCATAAGTTGCTGTTCAAGGCACCAGGCAAAACTTTGCAGCTCAAGAAAAACATTAGGAAGTTCAATGGTTTTGATTTTGTGCACGATTCTGACGAGTACAAAAAGAAATTGACTGCCATTGAGAAATTCGAGTTGAAACAGTTGCGGATTGTCAGCGAGATGCTCGATCTGGAGAAAAAGGGTAACAAGGATGAAGTCTCCGAACGCATTCTGGATTTTTTGATAGAACCTAAGGATTCTGGTAAAGCGGTGGGCGGTGGAAGACCGAAAAGGACTGCTGCCGTTAAAGCTAACAATAGAGGTTATTCTTCGCACGATGAGTCTTATTCCAGTGATGAGAAAACCACACGAAAACCGGCACGTCGTAATGCCGGTAAGCGAGCTAATCTTAAGGACGAGACCTCTAGTGAAAGCGACGAAGAGTTCAAACCTTCCGATGCCAGCGAGGAGGAGCGACCTGTGGTAAAGCGTAAACGCGTTGGCCGTAAGAAAAAGGACGACAGCGAGGAGGATGACGCCAGCGAGGTCGACAGTCAGAACAGTTCCGACGATAGCGATGTAAGTGTTTTATAATTTCATATTTGCAGTGCGATTATAATTTGGTTGTGTTTGTGTAGGATGGTCCTAAAAATAAGAAAAAGAAGATGATTAATAGTAAAGTGAAACCTAAAGCTGGACCTGGTAGGGGAAGAGGACGTAAACCTGCTGCTTCTCCAGCTGCAGCGACGCCCAAGAAGAAGACGCCTGCTAAAAGGGGTCGCAAGAAGGCGCAGCAGTCCTCTGAGGAAGAAGAGGAGAGCGCTCACGAAGAAGAAGGCAGCTCCTCAGAGGATGAGCCTTTGGTTAAGAAGACGGCGAAAGCGCCACAACCTCCATCTGTAAATCACTCAATGCATCATCAATTTTCCTATTAATACTAATTGACTACTTATAATTACAGGACGAGGAAATCAAGACCTATGTTAAAGAAATTTTAGAAGGCGCCAATTTGGAGGAGATCACGATGAAAACAGTGTGTAAACAAGTTTATGCGCATTATCCTGATTTCGATCTCACTCATAAAAAGGACTACATCAAGACTACTGTCAAATCAGTAAGTATCAGTTCTGTTTCTTAGAATTGTAGCCTTTCATGTAGGTTACTTGCATTTATTGTATACTAACAAATCGCCATATATTCCTTATTATTAGATGTATATTGATTTTTAAAAATTGGGTTATGAACATATTTTTGGTTTTTATATTACATTAATATACACAAAAACATATATAGATACGATTTATAAGATCAACTGTGTTCTGAGACTTTACTATATCGTCTAAGTAAAGTAAATAAAAAGTAGAAATGTGTTACCTTTCGTTAGCTTTAATCATCGTATATATTAATAAAACTTTAACGCCAATATTTTCATTTTCAAGTTTACTTTAATATAACAAACAATGGGTAATTTGAATGGATCTCATTCATCAGAGAACCGAGTCGTGCGTTGTGTTAATATGTTTCTCGAAAATGATAGTAAGTGCAATGTGTATTAATAGCTTTTTCCTTTGTTTCAGCTTATATCAACATAATTAAATATATTTTTTTTTATATTATTTTCCTCGGGAGATGTTTTATTTTATGTGAATGCATGAAAAACAAAAATAAGGAAAAACATAATGGTAAAAGAAATTTACAGACACACACAAATTCTCTACTGCAAGTTTCAAGTACAAAAGAAAAAAAAAGCAAAAATATTCTCGTTGGTATTTTTCCCCTTCGGTTCCTCTCACGGATATAAAAGAAAACATCTTCACCAATTATTAATTACGACTATAATTAAATATTCATGACTACTACGGTTATTATTTGTCGTTCGTTCGTTTCGTGACGTTTCTTTCGTTTCCTTCATTTCTAATTCTGTTTTCAATTATATTATGACGACGCGCAGTGTAGGAGTTTGTAACAAGTAAGAATATAGATTATATTTTATATTTGATAATGTAAAGAGAAAAAAAAAAGAAGCTAAATTTAAATTAGATAATGTTTTATTTGTTTTCACTTCTCAAGTTTTGTTTCCCGATTTAATTGTTCCGTTTTCGATTTTGTGTTTCATTTTTTTAAATTAATTAATTAATTTTTAACAACATCAACAAAACCACCCCGCAATGTGTAAACCGTTCTATATATATATATAGAGTTTTGTGAATTTATGAATATATACATATACATATATCTATATTATTGAAACCCTTGTTTATTGCGTAACGTTTTAATTTTTTTTGTTTGTTTATTTATTTATGTACAATTGTAAATGTATATTTATATATATAGAGAGAGAGAATATATAACGCGGTTTATACATTTGTGCGCAAAGTGAATTTATTTTCGATTACGAGGATTATATATTAACTTTTACACCTTTATTTTTTGTTACATACATATATATATATCTTGGTACATATATACACGAGAAAATAGGTATTTAAGTGTTTTCTTTATTAATATATATATATCATAGTATGGCATATTACTTTGGAGGCTTGTTAGTCGCTGCGATACTTTTTCGTTTTTTTCTTCTTTTCTTTCTTTATTTTCTTGGGAAATTGATGAATTTTCGTTTTCTCTTGAAAGAGAGAGGATGCGCAATCAATAGGTATCCGGTAGTTCATTCGAATCGGAAGACTATATAAATATGTATATAATTTTGAGGAAAATGATTTTATAAATAAACTTATATTTGAACGCCAATTAACCTACTTTTTATTAGTTCCGCTCCGTTCTAAATTTAAGTATTGACCAGTCCTGCGATGAACGACTTTCAATCGTCACTCCTTGCAAATAGATGGCATCTCGTATCTTTTCAGTATTTACATACTAGATGGCGGATGTCTTCATTTTACAAACTATAGGATTAATCAAAATTTCTACAAAATTTCCTTTGATTCCTCTTTCAGCTTGTGTTTGTTTTCTTCATTCTTCATATTTGAAAAAAATAAATAAATATGAAAAAATATCCAAATTGAAGTTTTCTTCCGTAAAAATCATTATGAAAAATAACTTTTTTTAAATTAATTGATATACTTTGTAATGGATAAAGCAGTGATAATATTGGTAAAAATAGACTTTTAATTTAAAGTGACTGAAAACTCGTCAACAGATTACTTGATTGAAACAAAATTAAATACAATATGATTAATGTTTCGCGTATTAAGTGTCTGTTCTTTCCTTTTTCGGAATGGGTAGGTAGGATTGAAGGGAAGTGCATGTATATGCGAGGGCCTTTTCTGCGGAAGGAAATTAAATTTAAGTGAGAGAGGAAGTAGTCTCTCTTATATTCGAGTGGTTGTAATTCTTGAAATTCTCTCCACCCCAGCTGCCTTTTCATACGGCACGCTAATATCTCTCTCTCGGAAGGTGGCAAGTGAGAACGCAGCAGAGGCGGTGGCGGCTTCCAATTGAAAATTGTAAACCACCACCGCCTTCCCTCCGTGCAGCCAAACCGTACCACCCAACCCCCGCATCCCACGCAACCACACATTCCTCGCATTGAACATTCGCACCGCAATTTATATATATATATTTTGAGCCACCCTCGATCCTTTCTTTGCACCATGATCGACAACCATCGAAGGAGAACCGTGCTAAATTCATTATTCGAATTCAATTTCCACGTTGCGGAAATAGCGCATTCTTCAAATGATAAAACTAAATGGTACATCACCGAGATTAAGTTAAACGGATAGAATTTACGCAGATTTGCACTTTCCAATATTTTAATGTTTTGCGATTGTTTAGTAACAACAACAATATGTTTCATATATATACGATACTGTAACTAGTGTTGCTGAACCGAGAATTCCCGGAACAAATTTCTCGGGAATTTTGGAAAAATATATATTTGCGATACACGGGAATTTTCGTTCTAGACTCGAGAAAATTAAAACTTGAAAATGACACTAAATATGTAGAGAAATTGCTAAGGTTAAAAATTGTGTTAAAAAAGCATTAATTGATCATAAATATGGGTGAACTATGGAAAGAAACAAATATTCTAATATCATCTGGCGCATTAGAAGATAACTCAATTGAAAGTAACAGTGGATGCTCTAAGTCGTAAAGACTCAACTTAATTGGGGTAATTATAAATTTTTGTATGACAAAAGTTAATAAAATCGATAAAGACCTAGGAAAACATATGTAAAATGCACTATTAGATAGACTTGGACAACGGAGGGATAAACGTATTGTAATTTTCTTCAAATATTTACATAATTTAGAAACTTACTTACAAACTTACTATAACTTACAAAGTTTTTTTCAGTAGTTCAAAATTAGTTTAATGGAACGACTTTTTTTTAATTTCTCGAGTCCCGAGAATTCCCGGAAATGTCCTAAACAGTTGCCTCGTGTCCAGGGAATCAAATAAATGTCGGTGCTTAGCAACTGTAACTGTAACCAAGGAGATGTATTGTTTATTTAACACTCTTTGATTCAGATATTCAGAAAAAAATCCTGAGTTCAGGAATATCTTCTATCTTAGCAAAAAAATGTGCTTAGAGTAAGCTTTTTTTGTTTACAAAATTGCTTGCTACGTCCTTATTATAAAATGATTAAAGTATCTGTATGAATGTTTCAGTACTGGCAGTCCTCGACTAACACGGAACTTGAGTTACACTCGTATAACACGGTCAACAATCCTTGTATAAAACGGTACTGCAATTTTGTTTCTTAAAGAATACCTTTGCCTCTGTCTTGTATATTTAAGAACATATGTACATATAAATAAATACACAGGGTACAATGTTTGTGTTGGATCTGCGGTATCGAATAACACGGTTATTAAACGTGTTATTCAATGGTCGATTAGTTGATTAATTCTTGATGTAATATAAAAAGTTATTTTATGTAATAATATATAAGTCTAATATTGAATAGATGAGGAGATGGAGGTGGGTTTATTCGAGCGCAAGAAATTTGTATTTAATGTGCTATTGATTTATTTCGCGATCACGACGATACGTATATTTCAAAAGGGGATTTCTGGTGTTGAAATTATATAAAGCAATTGGGGTCGGTCGTGGGGGAGGGTCGGAGTGTGGCGGTCGGAAATTTAAATACAAATTGCACTTCTGAGGGTATAAAAATGTCGTCGGCAAATAAAAGAAACTGCGTCTCCTCACCCTTAAGCTTCAACCCTAACCGTTTCACTCATATTTTTTTTTCACCATCTCCTTCTCACTCTTTCTCTGTTTAATAGGTTCCTTAATATCATCTTTCTGCCGCCTGCTCAGATGGGGCGAGGGTGACGCGCGGAGACACTTGATATTTCGCTCGGAAAATGGTTTAATTTTCAAGTTAATTGGCTTGAAGTAACGCCCGTTTGTACACTAAATCAAATACAATGTTGTGCATATATGCAACGGTTAAAATTTAATTCTAATTAAATAGTCTATCAGGGTTTACGGAACTAATTAAATTTATAAACTTTGACAGTTTAAACAACGATTTATTTTAAGTTTTTAGATTTCATCATATTTCTCGAAAACCACAACTAGTATTTACATCAATTAGGAATGAAATTAAAGATAAATGTATAGACTTTAAAAATGTGTAGGTTTACTTATTGTAGCATTCGTAGTAAGCTGTCAAAGATGAAAAATATTTCATAAAAGCTCGAAAAACAGTCTTTAGATTTTATAGCTGTCTATACATCAATTTAGAATAATTAAGAGTGAAAATTGCATTGTCTTTAGATTTTATCATATTCCTCGCAAAGTAATAAGTATATACATCAATTAGTAATGAACTTAAAGATAAATATATAGACTTTAAAACTATATAAGTTCATGTATATTTGCATTAATGGTTTAAGCTGTCAGAGTTGAAAAAAAAGAGTTAATTAAGCCTCAAAAAGTATTCTTTAGATTTTATTGAATTTCTCGTGAACCACAATCAGTATATACAAAAATAAGTAATAAAAATTAAATATAAATGTTTAGGTTTGAAACGTGCGTTGATTTAAATTTGTAGCATTTGCGGTTTTTTTTTGTACTAAGCTTTCAATTTGCTGTTACTAAACTTTCAATTAAAAATTATTAAGACTGGATTTTCTCTAGCATTGATTATTTAGTTTACCCCAAGTAAGCTGTCAAAGTTGAAACAAGATTTTCTTTGTAGATAATATTGAACCTTTGTATCAAATCTTGTATTTAATTTTTAATTTCTCGAGTCCCGAGAATTGCCGGGAATGTTTTAAACAGTTGTCTCGTGTCCCGGGAATCAAATAAATATCGGTGCTTAGCAACTGTAACCAAGGAGATGTATTGTTTATTTAAGACTCTATGATTCAGTTATGCAGAAACATTTCTTGAGTTCAGGAATATCTTTGTAAACTGTTAATTAATAATGTCTTGTTTAGAAAAAACAGTTTAAAAATTAAAGTTTTTTTTGTGAATAATATTGAAAACTGTGTAAGAATTTAATACATTTCTACCACAAAAACACATTGATTTTCCTTCTTCTGCAGAAAAATTAAGGTTTGCTTTGTTAATAAATCTATTTACAAATATGTGTTTTTTTATGAAATTGAAGATAAATGTGTAGGTATAAAATGTGCAATAATTTAAATTTGTAACTTTTTTCACATTTTCTTGTGTAAGACATGATTTGTATTTAGATTTTATCGTATTTCTCGAAAACCACCATAAGTATTCACATCAATTAGTAATGAAATTAAGAATAAATTGATTTTAGAACATGTGCAGATTGACCTGACAAAGTTGAAGAATCGATTTATTAAGTTTTGAATAAATCAATGCTTTGAAATAATTGCTGTTAATAATAAATTAGTAATTAATAAATCTTTATACAAATTTTCTATTTTTTTTATGGATCTGAATTGGATCCGCGTTTCTTTGTGAAACATCACAGTCGCATATCGTTCTAATTACGGTAAATACTAATTAGAACGTAGTGGAATTAATGCACGCTCGTTTTGTTATATTAACTGCAGTGTGCTACAACTACCGGTGGCAATTATTGTTTGCCTGCTTGGAGTTATTCACGAAAGGGGAGTTGATTAATTCGCAATGTTATATAAATGCGTTTGCCTCACCCAACGTTTTATCGATTGCCCACAATTCATTGTTGCACTTAATCGAAATAATTAATCATTTCGTTTCGTATTGAAATACAACAACAAAAATAATCAGTTCATTAAACCTTTGTCACTGTAATCATATTTCTTTTGCTACCAGTTATAACATAAACATTGAAATATGGGTTTGGTATGTAACCCACGTATAGTATACATTAACTTATTGCAATTGAAGCAATATAACTTAACGAGGAACTGAAAATAAATTAAATGTTATCATCAATTTTACTCCAATAAATAAAACAAAATTTTCCATACTATTAATGTTTTCTTTGTTAAAAATTCTGTAAAATTGCAATTTATAGTAAATTATTTTTGCAATAAGTAAAAGAAAATGAAGATTTCTTTCTTAATAATTATATTAATTAATAGTTTGAAATTAAAGTTAGTTTTTGTTAAAAATGATCTAAATGAGTTAAATTTCTTGACAAAAAAATAGATTGAAAATTATTAATTTTCTTTGTTAACCTCTTAAGTGGTCATGTCGTATATATTCGTCATGGTCTATTGTATTACGTGGCGCTTATGACGAATATAGTTGCATTACTATAAATAAACAAATGATTTTGTAAACTATTAGTTATAATAACTTAGTTAGTAGAAAAAAACAAATTGAAATTAATCATCTATGTTCTTAATGCAGTAAATGTGTTTTTTTTGTATTAAAGTTTTCTAATTGAAACTGTAAGCTTGGTATCAAATATTTTTTACAAATAATTTGAATTAATTTAAAGAATTTCTACCAAATAAAAAAAGTAGATTGAAATTAATATATTCTTTTTCTATTCTTGAAAAAAAATGAAGGTTTGCTTTGTTAAAATTTCTGTAAATGTGCGCTTTGTATGAAATTAATTTTGCGCGTCTGAAGTGAGTTGCGTTTCTTTTCAATTAATCCTCGATGTTAACGGGTAAATTTAATAAGTAGGTGTGTTGTGTGAATGGGGAGAGTTGTGAATCTGGAATTGGGAATGATATGAAAACGGAGGAGAGGACGAAGAAAAACGAAATCAACTTTTCTTTCCCCAATATATATATATATATGTTTGTTAAGGGTTGCCGATGCTGTTGAGACTTTATATTGAATCTGTGGGGTGGCTGTGGATGCGAATGGTTCGGTTGCCGCAGCATCGGTTTGTATATATATATATAAAATTGGAAGAAGTGATATCTTGGCCAGGACTGTCATCCGCAGACCGGGACACTCGAACGGGAAGTTCAGCTCGCTCCATGTATATTCTATATCTATATAGATCTACACTTCTGCTTCTTATATTCCGCGCTCGCCCGAAAACTTAATTGAAATACTATTAGCATTCCCGACCAATAATTAAATTCTCAAATTGAAAAATTCCATTTTCAAGTTGGTCTCCGACCGGAAAGATCGAAATCATCGGCGGCGTAGGGGTGCAGCAGAAAGAGGATGGGTGATGGTGGTGGTGGTGATGAAGGAAATCGAGGAGGCGGTGTTCGCGCCGCCTCCGTCGTCCTTTGTGTCCACTGTCACACAGCAGGATCAATTATATATTTCTTCACATTTCTAACCGAATGATTATTAAAATTTGCCACCCACCCCTCGCTCATTGTGCGAACGCGACGACGACTAAGACGGCGATTTATGAAAGCACTTTCGGAAGAAACTTCTTAGCAGTAAACGGAGAAAACTTCTCTCTTTGGTCGTCCTCTTAAATAGAGTATTATTCCTCGATATATATATAAGAGAGACATATATATATATATTTATTTCACCGGGTTTCCACCTTTCCGAGACCATTTCAATGGGGTGCAAAACTTTGTCATTATACGCCCTCTTAAACTTTTAATCCTCGCCTCGCACATCCTTCGTTCTCTCGTATTTCCGACACAACCGTGTTATAATAACATCAGAAAGCACAATGCGTTTCAGTTACAGCTCGTGTTACTATTTGCAAATAATGGAACCCTGCGAAGGGTCGCACAAAGCAAAGAACGAAACAAACAAAAAAAAAATAGAGAAGAGAAAATATGCGCGGCACATAATAATAGTAATATATAATGCGATTTGTCCTCTGTATCATAATATATATACTCACACATTACTTCTCTTCTTTTTTGTGTGTGTGTTTAGTTCCGGTATAAATCAGTAGTTAACATGGTATAAAAAGCGCTGGCGCGGACAGTTAATGTTTTCGCAGCAAGGGGTTACTTGCACAACCCCTTTGTGTGTAGCCATATAACGCTCCGTCTGCGTTTTATCACCACAGCAAATCGAGATTCTTCCAATAGGAATCTCTTGTGATGTCGTAATGTCTCCTTCTTCTTCTCCTCCTCCTTCTGTTCCCTCGACCTCTGCAGCCACCGCCCGAATCACTCCAATCGGACCACTTTTGAATCAAACTACGCGAACTAATTTTCCGCTCGTTAACGTTTTTTTCCCTCTTTTTCGCCAGTCAACTTTAAAAATATACTAAGATTATTCTATTAGCCTCTCACTATTGTAGACTTATTGTCTTTATGGTTATTACAAGTGTATTCATAATTGCACAATTTCCATTAATTTTTTTTTCATTCAATCCAGTTTTTACTTCTAATATTAGTTCATGAATACGACTTTTTTAAATTAACCCTTTGTTACCTGAACATAGTATAAAAATGTCTTTGGATTTCTTTTAATACACATTAAAGTTTTTTTTTTTATTAAATTGCAATATTTTCAATGAAAAAAATATGTGGTACTTTTCGGTAAAAAAGTTTAAATCGCGTAATACGTAATTTACAGAAACGTAATTATATAATAAAAAACAATTTTCAGTATTTATAAGACATTTACTCTTACTATACTGTTTACTTATTGTTGTATCAATTATGTTATTTCTCATTCTCCTGTAACAATTGTATGGGCACCAAAATCTCTTTATTTGTTCTGTTTGTCTTAAGTTTTAGAATTAGAATGATGATGTTCTCAATTTATTTGCGAATTATATATTAAATTTATTGATGTACCTGCTGCATTAAGTTACCTGATTTTTTGCTAATGCAAAAATAAAATCCTAATCTAGAGCAGATATATTTTTATTACATCCTGCAATAAACCTAATTACTCTTTCATGTATCATCGTTCCGGTATTTCCATTATCAAATACTTTTTTTTATTACTATGAATAAAAAGGAAAGAAAAATGATAATAAACATTGCAGAGAATTAATATTTTTTTCATAAAACTTACCATTGACGATAATATACCAAAAATGTTTTCATCGTGATGTATTTTTTTTTAAATTTAATTTATAAATTCTGTAAAATACGACAATTTTACTTATGCTGATGATACAGTAATTTTATCATCAATTTAACTCTGTCGTTGCAACACAAGAGCTTCAAGATTTCTTGAATTAAATTGAAAAATGGTTATAAACGCAAATGGTTCAAAATTTACCTTAAAAAAAGGAATCCATTTGCTTTAAATCATAATTTAAGCCCAGAAGCTGACGTCGCCAAATTCCTGGGTATAATTTTAGATCGCAGACTTACATGAAAAAAAAATACATAAGAACCAAACGCCAAATTATACTGGTTGACTGGGAAAAGATCGAAGCTATCTTTGGAAAATACAATTTTATCTTATAAACCTCACAGCCAGCAATTCAAACATTGACATTATTCAACGTTTCCAATCGAA
Source organism: Nicrophorus vespilloides (assembly GCF_001412225.1). Taxonomy (NCBI): domain Eukaryota; kingdom Metazoa; phylum Arthropoda; class Insecta; order Coleoptera; family Silphidae; genus Nicrophorus; species Nicrophorus vespilloides. The sequence continues at coordinate 106,445 of NW_017100112.1, read as the reverse complement.
GTGTCTGCGTACTTTGGTGCAAGTTTCTTGGTATGTGTCAAACGACGTGTTCCACAATGACATCCAAATTAATACAGTGAAAATCTCTATGTTTAGTGAGCGATACCAAAACAGATTAGAATAGTGAAACTCCTTATAGACTAAAAAGACATAACACCCTTGATTTCCCTAATAGATTTTTAAATTAGAAGAACGTTTTTAGTTATTTGTTTTTATTGTTAAAATTAATATTTATTTTATAATTTGGAAAGTTTTCAATGGGAAACTATTGTTACATTTTGTTACATTCTCAAAACTATTTACTCATGTGGCAGATTGTAAATAATAAATAATTTATAATTTCCTTATAGTAACTGATAAAAATGTAAGAGTTTAAGTTTACTGATAAAGTTTTCTTACATTTTATTTTTTCTTAATTAATGAATGAATGAATTATTTATGTTATGCTTTTTTTCCATGTTTTTTTTTTGTACAATATATTATTATTACCCAGGGTCAATGGCCCTTTGAAGCAGTTGACTTTTTTTTTTAAATTTATTATATTTGTATTATTGTATTGAGTTTGTATTTTTTTCTGCTTCTATAAATATTATTATTATTAATAAATAATTATCGATAAAAATGGTAATAATGACATCGTTTACCAAATGTGACACATAGTTTCTGTTTATCGCAACAATAAATTACCCAAAATATAAACTGAATACAATAACAAAAATTAAATTAATCTATTGCAAAGAACTATTGACTATAGTCATTATCATTGTTTTATTGTTATCAGAATTATTTTGGGATAATAAGTTTACATATCGCTAACATCTTCAAATGTCCAGTGGATTCATCAAGCATTAACGAACACAAAACCGTGTATTATGAAAAAAGTTAAAAACCTTTCCTAAGATTCTGTATTGTCCTGTGTTCAAAAAGCAGGTAATAATAATAAAATATAATAGTCATGAATGGTCTTTACGTCTAGTCTTGCGTCTGCTCTGTTTGCTGGTTAGATGATCCTTTGTTTTCTTTTTGTTTAATTTTTCTTTCCATCTTCGTTTCATTATACCTTACGAGGATCTCCATGTGACGAGTGAGGAAGTAACCCGATACATAATGCAAATTCATCTGACGTCGTCTTCCTGTCGTCGTCGTTCCTACCTTCCATCCCTCTCACCACACATCGTGCGTTTTTTTGTCTTCTTCACTCCCAGACCAAGAACCATCATTTAAACCAGTGTTTCTTCGCATCACAACAATGGGGATTCGATTGCGCGTTCCCATTACAAAAAATAAAAAAAAATAAAACGGTGGTGTGCGGCGCGCGGTGAATCGAGTCATTCGATATATTCTGGCCCATTGAGCGTCTTGTAAATTGTGTTTGTATAATGCGCGCAATGCGAACGCTTTCCTCCTTGGGTATAGTGTTTCATTACAATCCGTGAATAGTTTTTTTTTCTCTTCTCTTCTTTTTTGTGTTGTTGCCGTAATGGCCATTGTATTCGAATTACGGTCGGGTCGGCATTTAAACGCTACTTAAACCGAATAATATCGCAGCTTGATTGAGGGGCGGTGAGCGCGCGGTCGGGGGTGGAAGCCCGTCGCGCCTAACCTCATCTCATTCCTTCCTTCCTCCTTCAGCGCGATCCGTACAGTACAACAATAAGAGCAACAGCATAATAGCAATAACAATAATAATGCAAGGAAGTTTCGGCGATTGTTGATTATTGCTGCTGCTGTTGTCGTTGTAGATGATGATCGTGGTTGTGGTCTTGCTGCTGTTATAGTCGCTGGATGCGGATGGTATTGTGCTACACACACTGAGGGATTGAGTGAGAGAGAGGACTGAGCTTTGGAGTCGATGTCGAGTGGACCGTTTTGCACAATAGGGTTTCTAAACAGCAAACCTCCCACTGGTTCTGTCATTGTTTAAACCTTATGAAAGCTGCACATGCTGCCATTGTCTACTAACTACTGTGATATTGTGCGCCCATTGTGCTCCTATTTAACTATAGATTACTCGGCCACTCGGCTAAAACAATCTAACAATGACTTAAAACTATTAACGAACAAATCGAAAATAAATTCTATTCAATTGCTCGCTTCGAAGAGGTGGTGGTGGTGGAGGAGGAGGAGTAGAGAAACCCCTGCATCCATCGAACAGCCCCACGCGCCGTGCCGGGCCCCACAGTTCCATTTAGCACACACTAATTGCTGCAATTTTACACAAAACCTGCATCCGCTCTTTTTTTTATACAAATTAATATGCTTATTCAATTCCATACATAATGATTTTTTCAATATACTGAATGGATTAATGAAAAAAATACCTCCAAAAATCAATGCTTTCATTTCCTCTATTCAATCTAACAGGACTATATAAAAACTTACTTTTGTACATATCAATGGTTATTGGCTTCTATCGTACAATTCCATAGAAAAATATGTAAATCATTACATACAATCACATAAAGAATTGTATCTCAAAAAATGCATTCATTATTTAATTAAATAGTGATTAATAAATATGGAAAAAAACATAGGAATTTTACTTTAAGACATAAATTTTATTTTAAGAAAATATTTTGAAAACTTTTTCTGAAATTCAATAGTTTTCACTGCTTTCATTCAATTCGAATTAAAGTTCATTCAAACTAATAGGACAACTTTAAAACTTTATCTTCTACAAATCAATTTATTTAATTCCATTACAAAAAATGATTATTTAAATGATTGAATATCAAATATTTTTTTCTAGAAAGACAGTTTTAGTTTATTTAACAAAAAACCGGTCTTTTTTCTTACCATAAAAAAAATAATGATTATATTATATCACAGAATTACTATTGAATGTAGCTAAAGCAAATTTATTTAGAATTTTACAAAAATAAATCACTTTAACTGATATTGAAAAACTATTTTGAAAGTTTGATTTTTACAAACTAATAGTTTTTTTTTTCTTCCATTTACTTATATTAATAATAATAGCAAATACATATTAGCAATTTTAGTCCAGCTAATAAGATTAGACTAGACTTTTTTTTAAAGAGTTGAAATAATGAAGTTTGCATTTTACCAGAGATTTTTTTGATTTATTATAGATTTGTCAAAGGAATATAAAATATAAATAGACTTGAATTAATTGTATTTTTTAATTAAAATTATAATAAATACTGCACAAAAGACTGAATTCAGCATTGAATCATTATTTTAACTAGAATAATTTCATGATCACTTGATTTGTAAATGAAGAATCAATATTACATTTTGCTTAATGATTTTATTTCATTATTAAAATTTAAATATTAAGATTAATAAAATCATAAAATTAGAAGAATTATTATTAATCGAACTTAAATTCTACATTGGCAAGGTTTGATTTTGGCTGAACAAAATAATAATAAGTAGGTTAAAGTTGAAAAGCTTTTGAAATTACCATTATGTTTATCTTTATCAAATTTTAGCAAAAATATTGCCTTGTCTTGATTCTATTTCTTTACTCCGAAATCACAAAGAAAAGAAATTAAGTGTTCCTCTCGATGCGCTTATTGGACGCATCCGGATAAAAGACCTACACTCTTCGCAGTGGTAAGTTGTGTGTCCAGAGGAAATAACGAGCGCTTTAGAAATTCTACAAATTCAATGGTTATCTACAGCCAGTTCGAGGGCGGACGTTTCGAGTGCTCGATTATATTTTCGAAAAAAAAAAACAACATGCATACACAACATTTAGAAGTGTACGTATATAGAAAATATGTTCTTCGTCTCTTTCCATTTCTGCTTTGAGCGTTTGTATATAAATGTCGTCCGAGAGACGCTTTGTGGAATAGATATATAGGTGTATATATATATATTTATATATTGAGAGTGTGGACAAGAATGGAAGGAACGAAAGAGATCGGAGATCGCTTTTCCAGTGTGGATGGATCTTTCGGTACTCGAGGTCTCTTGAGAAACCCCCGAGCTGCTTCCTATACGTACTCTCATACAATATACATATACACACACACGTACACACTCATACAATTTCGTTCTCTTTCTCACTAATAAACGTGAAGAAGACGTAGGCAAGAGGAGGACGGAAAGCAACCGGCGAAACCACTCGACTCGTTTGTAAAATGTTTTCGTTTTCGGCTCCACCACTCGAGAAACGAATCCTGTCCATCCAGAGGATCACGACTTGAAATTGATGCCGTTTTTTTTACGATTTCAACTATAATTACGTCATCCCATATGAACAGCAAAGACTGATTGGAAAGTTTATAAAATTGCATATAAAATATTTAGTCTTCAAGTTTTGACATGATTTAATGGTCAAAATAATTGAATAAAATCTTATGGTCTACTTATGTCTAAATTCTAAAATTTATTAACAAAAAACTAGTAAAGTTTTAATGTAGTTTATATTTACAATCAAATAATAATAATTATATATTTACATCTTCATGTAAACAATGATTTCATTTCTTTACTCATTTACATTAATTAAGAAATATAGTTTATATTGATTTTCGATTTTTTTCTTCTTATTTTTCAATCAAATAATTATTGTCAAAACTTTATTCTCTATAAAAATAAAAACTATACCCGTTTTTGAAGATAGATTGAAACTGAAGAGTAAAACCAGTAGAATATATAGTTAACATTCACAGCTATTCTACTCTTCTAATGTTTACATATTTATTAAAAGATTATATTTTTAAGCTACAAACATTTCGTTTTAAAATTAAATCTTGTTCGCTTTCAGTTTCATTCAAGATGCATCGAATATTTCAGTTTATGGCTATGCATACCATGGAAAAGGGAATAACTCAAAGTCTTCGGTCGTAAATTCTTTGCCTTTCGTTTTTACGTATTTTATTTTTTCCCGCAGACAAAATTGGTTTTATATTGTTCATAAAGTTTATTTCTCAAATGAAACAATATTTATATCATAAAAAATATTAGATTAAATATAAATCTAATCATTTTAGTTTGAATATTATATTTTTATTTTAAAAATTAAGATTGTTTGATAAAAATAATATTTTTTTTAATTTGATAATAATTAAGCAAAGTCACGATGTTGTAAAGATAATGGAAGTAATCGAATTGGATTGAAATTAATTTTTGAGGTAACTTCTGTTCGTTCCATTCATCCCATTTGTATTTTCATGTTTGCTCTCTTTCCCTTACTTCCCTCACACTGTGTGTGTGTGTATGTTTTTTCCCTTCTTCTGATGCTTTTGTTCGGTGTTTTATTTGTCGCATGAATAAGCGTGGTGCGAATGCTGGTGAGAGCGAGGGTGGATGAAGAGGGTGGCGGTTGGTGGCGAGAGAAAGACGGAAAGCGGAGGAAAGAGTCGTTCTGCCGGAGGCCTTGCTTCGTCGGTGGCGGCTGCGGCGGTGGTGGTTGTTGTTTGGTGGTTGTTTCTGCGTGTGTATCGGAGTGAGCGAAGACAATTTCCCGTCGCTTTGAGACTGTATATTAGAGCGGAGGAGGGTTGCTCTGCTGCCTGCGAGGTCGGCCCTGGAGTCGTTCCGGGCTTCTCTTCTCGTTTCCAACGGCCCTTTCGAAGTTAAACGGCCGTGAACACGACACTAACACACACTCACCATGTATATGTGTATGTGTGTGTGTGTGTGTTCTGTAATGAGACATGCTTCTGCTGCACACACACACATACTAACAAACGGTAAAGCCGTCGCTCGCAAACAACCGGAAACAACGGCCTTCCACGGAGCAACCTCGACTGATTAAACGAAATCATAAAAAAAAATCTAAAAGAAGAAAGCATGAAAAATTAGCGAGGGAGGATATTGTTTTTGAGACAGATTTCCATTTCAGTTGATTTGGAAGAATTAATTGCGTTTTTTAGAGAGACAAGAATCTTAACTTTGGTTTATAATTAGATATTGACAGACAAATAGACTCAAAATATGATTAGAAAATGTAACATTTTGAATACAATTTTTTTTTACTTTGATGATCACGTGAAAATAATAAGTTCATCAATATTACATTATAAGTTTAAGCGTTCACACTTTCAGATTCAAAGAGACAAGATTCATACTTTAATATAATTTTATCAATCGTCGGTAATTTTTTTGAATGATATAAGCTGTTTGTAGACTTCATTTTGATGCTTAAATTATCTTCACAAATTCATTAAATATATTTTATTGTTACGAATTAGGTAAATTTAGAAAATAATTACAGGTAAATGGTAATTTCTTATTGATTTAAATATTGAAATTTCGTTTACAGAATATGAAATTAATTTTATTAATATTTTATTATACAATTAATTGTAGAAGCTTTAGAGAATTAAATTTACGTATTCAAGAGTGACGTACAAACTTTCTGGATGTTGTCCATTTTTTGCGTAATCCTTTACAACTTAGAAATATACATCAAAAGGATGATTATTGTTTATCACTGTTGAATAAATAAATGATGGATAAAAACTTTCAACAGTAAACGTCTCAATTGAATCTGAAGATATTATAGCTGAGACTGAGACTGCATTTGTCCATTATGCAGAAAAATGAAGAAAAAATCAAATAAAATTTATCGATTTGCTGAGTCTGGTCTGTTACATTAAGATTTCATTTTTGATTTGTTATTGTAGTACAAAAAAAATAATTTAAAAGAAATTTCCAGTCATTTACCAACAATTTACCGGTTCATAATTTTGGATACTCTGCTACACATGTTACTTAACCAATCAGAATTAGAAGTAACGAATCATTAATCGTATGATAATGATTTAAAACTTCAGTAATATTCTCCATAATTCAATACGTTCATAAGAACTCCTTTAATTTTACGAATAATGTTAAGATTAGCTAATGCGATAAATCAGAGACGAATTTTAAGAAATCCTAATGATAATATTGATTATAAATAATAGTAATATATAAAAATATAAATAAAAAGAGTTTAAAGTTTCTCATTTCCTAAATTTATTTCTTAACAGAATTTATGTACAAATTGGAAATAATTAAAACTGTAATGATTAATTAATAATGGCTTCACAAATCAATTTTGTTATCCACCAATAATAAATTGGGTGGAAATATACAAATATACTAAAGTATTTTATTTCGATCAGATTATTTCTACATCCACGAATACCACCTTTTATATACAGTATTCCCCCCTTTTTTTATGAAGTATTATGATTGGTAATTGATTGAAATTGGATTCAATTGTGGTAAAAATGATGCAGGAAGTATCCTTTCCTGAATCTATCCATCCGAAAAACTGTCACCGATTTGAAATTCCAGTTAATATAGTTGCAGGTAAACAGATATTTTTTTATGGATCAACTGAAGAAGGTACAAGAAGGAAAGATTTAACAATACGATTATCAGTGACAAAAATATCTCATGCTTCTATAGATATATACAATTATTATTATCGATTAGACATTTAATACCTGAAGAAAAAAACATATATTTCATGTATATTTCTATTGAAAAATAAATTTTGAAAATACTCAGCTGAGAATATGAAATATAATTGATGAGAGGAAAAAATTTGTATAGAAATTATTATAAAGAAGGTTTTGGTTGGGAACGTTGAGAATAGATGTGTGATGAGTAAATGCGAAAATTAAAGTCAATTGAATGAATTGAGGGGAAGGCTTAAAACGGCCGACGAAACTCAAGTAGAGTTCAGTATTTGAAAATCAATTAGCCTATTACGAAGAGAGTCCAAACAGGTGTAGAGTGTGTTCCAATAAGTAAGTGTCGTCCTTTCTTCTCTACTCCATTCTTCCTTTCTCTCTTCCACAATAAGCATCCTTCTTTCCGATTCTTTTCTCTCCACTTTCCTCCTTTTGTCTCTTTCTTTTTTTTTTGGTGTTGTCCAAACAGTGAGCGGTCTCGTCTAGCCGCCTGTATTTACACAGCGCGCTTTAACTTTAAATACAGTGTTTGATTTGAATGGACAGGTAACTAATGGCTCGGTCAATATTAAATGTATACACTCACCTATTATTTGGTATTACGTGCACCTCGCCTCGCCACCGATCCGCTCTTTCTGCTTATTATACTTCTGCTTTGTTCCATCCTGTATCCATTTACAATGGATATGCGTGTATATATATATATATATCGCACCTCGATACCTTTTTTCCCGAAGAGCCTGCCAACTCGAGTTACACGCCAGTTTATCGCAACGATACTCACTCTCTTTCTGCCAATACACGCATTCCAATCGAATTACACTGATCTCATCTTACGGGTCCTCCCAAATCCTAATAACATGATGAAAAGAAAAGAAAACACGCAACATATTAGAAACTCCAAACAAAGTCGAGCAGAAGACGCTGCAAAGAGATCATGATTGAAATCGAATGCTTTGCTCTGCCTACATTAGATAACAACAGATATTTCATTTCATCTTTGAAATGATACACCTTTTCATATACAATTCCATCATAGTTATATTATGCTTTTGTTATATATCATTTTCAATTTTCAAATATATAAATTATTTTTTGATAGTAAATATTTGTGATATTATATACAGTAGAACTTTGAATTGTCAGTATAAATCGTTGTGGGAACGTGCTTGTAATCCATAGCACACGTATATCAAACCATCGCTTGTTTATTAAGTTATAATTAATTAAAAAATGGATCTTCTTGAAGGTTTGACTGTAATTGCATTACTTGAATATATGTAAAATCACAATAATATTCACAAATTTAAATTATTTTTCGAAGTGAATTACATTTGAATTATTATTAATTAATAATTTTTCAAAGTAATTTTTTTTGTTCAATAAATATGTAGTATTTAACTTCATTGAAAGATTTATTAAATCAATTGGTAATTCTTCAATATTAATGAGTTTAAAATTATTGAATAAATTTTCAATCATTTTCATTGTTCCACTACAATTCAATAAATTTGTAGTATTTTTATATACTTCTATTTATATAATAGAACTAAATTCTTATAAAAACAATAACAATATTTTTAATAAGAATTGCTAAAATAATTTATATTTTTTCACAATTATTGAACATTTTTCACTAATTTTTATTATTCTATATATTTCAAGAAATTCTTAGTTTTTTTTTTGCCATAATCATTAAAATAATTGTAATTTGAAATAACTTTACCGATTTAATAAACAAATTAATCAATTTACATGATTCTTATTTAATTTCTAATGATTAAGGCCCTATTAATGGTAGTGTTTATCAATGCTCACTTTACATTATAATCAATTTACTCTTGATATCGATTTTTGTACAACGGACAAATCTAATATGCTATAATTTTTGTTAATAATTTTGTTTTAAAATTTCTTTTTAACCATCGTTTTCTTAATCAACAGCTTCAAAAATTGAATTAGGAAATGTGTCAATCTTGAAAGAGAATTGCATTATAAATTTTCATATTTTCATATTTTTAATAATTAGTAAATGAGGAATAAAATACTATTTTCTTATTCGTATAGTTTGTGGAATTCTATATATTGTTCTGTCGCAGAGAGAAAGAAGTAAGTTAAAAAGTGATTCTCGTGAAATAAGTAAATTTCAGTCGTTGTAGTGAATGAAGAAATAAATCCTTTTTAGAGTACACACACTCAGAGAGAGAGAGAAATGAGTTTCAATTGATGTGCGTGTTTTTTTTTGTTGTTGTTGTTGGGACATCGGTGGGGGTATTTGAGTGCACTCGAGTTGGGGGGAGGGGGGTTGGTTAGATTTCAGGGATCGGAGGTCGGATATAATTAGTGTGATACAAAGTACAATTGGAGTGGTTCCCCGATAACGAAAACATATGTATATAAATTAATAATTATTAAGGACGAGAGGATCGCAGGGGTGGCCGTTGTTGCCAGGGGTGGTCGTCTGTGACCTCGCCAGTCACAATATAATAATACCCACTGGCGTCTGTCATCGGCAGAGGTCCGTCACAATCGCAATCACAATCACAATTGGCAACTCTCACTCCCCCTTTTTCCCTCCGACAGACAGAACGACCTACGGACGCGATCTCTCTGCCTGGGGGTGAATGGAGAGAACCCTTTCTCACTCTCTCCTCTTGTATCGTAGTCCTGCGACGTTCCGCACTATCAATCGTTAATAAGATTAAAATCATCCGGACCCCGATTTAATACAAACATACATAGAAACACACACAATACCGATCAGACCACAACACAGCATCTCTCCCATTCATGGACCAACAATAATAATAATAATAACTATACGTTCAAATTACTAAATTCTATTTATCCAACAACAGATTTATCTTACTTTTAATTAACAGATTCACAGTTCAATTCTATTAACATTTTGTCTAATCCTATTATCAACATACATTACACCTGATCATTGATATTAAACACTTTTGTATTACAACCTTATATTAATATATTTCTACACCAATATTTACTAATTACTTATATTCAAAATAAATTAATAATTGTATATGATCAAAACTACTTGTTTTTCTTTAAAATTGTATTGATTAATATATGATTATTATAGTTATACGAAAAACTTTAAATTTTATATCTATATAAAGGTGAGAGTAAATATTTTTTATTTTATATTTCCAAAACTACTAAATATAGATTTTGAAGAAGAAAAATATAACAATTATAATAACAAAAAACATTATGTTTTTGTGAGAAATTGAGTTTTACTAATATTGTTGAGACTCAATGTGGCCAAAACACATTGTAAAAATGATAGAAAACGTAATGTTTTGGTGAGGTTAGCACGTTTAGAAAGAAAAGATCCTTGATAAATATATATTGATATGCGGAAAATATAAACAAAATGTTACAATTTTCTTTAATAATATATTTAGTAACAAAAAAAATATATTTTATAATATATAATAAACAAATTTTATCAATCGATATTAAATAAAGTTGAATTTGAGTCCAATTGAAAGAAAAAAACGATTGGAAAGAGGTGATTTGGAGTGATGAGATCAACTTGTTTCTTCATATCTTGGTTAGAGTTTAGCAAAACGATACTGCATATGTTTTCAAGAATTGTGCGTCTACTGTAAAACATATATGACGTAATACAAAATAGATGAAACAGATTCGTATATAAAAAATAAATATTATTGGAAAACTTTAATAAATCAGCAAAACAACTGGTGGATTTTGATAATAATCTGAAAAATACAACAGTTAATGTGAAAGAAAAATTGCTCTAGTTCTGTCAGTCATAAAATTTTTATGATATTTAACTTTAAGCAATAAGTACGAAAAAGGATAGTTTAAATATAAGTACAGGTATCTCCCGACTTACGATTTCCCGGACTTGCGAACACAATTATAAAAGCTGTCCAAACAAAAATTGATAATTTCTTTAATAAAATGTAATATTTTTGGAAGATGTACTAAATAATTGTGATGTCCACATTGAAAAGTATTTGTAAGTAAGTATTTTGTTTATTTTCATCTATTTTTTCAAATTTATGCAGTCAGTAAAAGTAAAAACCATGATAAAGTGTGGTAAGACAAGTATATTTTGAATTTTTTAAAATTCCCCCTACTTACGAACAAATTCGAGTTACAAACAACCCTTTGGGACGGAACTAGTTCGTAAGTCGGGGGATACCTGTATTTTAGATTTACAAGTATGTACATTTGGTAAAAGTTATTGTTAAAACCTAGTTAATTCTATACTCCTCAATATAATTAACGATACCAGTCTCAAAGAGTATAGAAATTAGTAAATTTAAATAAAACATTTTATTTTTGTTTTCGTACAAGAATAAGATTTTGAATATTGAAAGAATTTAAATGCTTAGATTTCTAAAACTATTATTGTATTTTTTTGAAAAAAATGGGGTGTAATAATTGATTATGTTTTATGTAATATATTTTTTTTCAAATTTTAAATTTCATTCTTAAGGTGCGTCATATACTTGGTGAAATACGGTATATTTTCTTGAGATGAAGTAAAAGAAAATTTATTTTCTATACTATGCTGAATAAACGGATATAATCAATGGAAGTTTTAAAGCGGTGGAAAGGATGGCTCCGGGGATGAAATCCATTCTCCTTCGGATTTTAGTATTAAAATTGGTCTCGGCGCGGATTAGCCTGACTCTGGCAGTTCGGTGATGAGTTCTTTCTCTTTCCACTGTAAAACGCATACATACACACTCACACAGCATTCAGGCGCGTGCCCTTTGCGGCGCGACGAAAATGCACTTTATTCGCTAATGCGATTTAAATTTCCCGTCGTGCGAACGGTTCGCTTCATCCACAATCACACTAATAACCACAACCTCGACCACATCCATAACCAGAATTCCACGATTGTTTCCGCCCGCGGCTACCAGGACGGATTTTAATCCGCGCCACGCGCCCTCCAATCCCATTCACGCCTTCCTCTCCTTGTCGCTCTTCAGCGCCCGGCACCTCCACCAAATCCCTCGTTCTCTCTTTTTCACACGCACTCACATGAGCATAGTCGTCCTCTGCCACTGACATTTATAATAGTTTATATTTGCATTTTAAAGTGAGCCACACTGCGAAATCCGCACACGTGTGTACACATGTTAATTAAATCTCACTAAGCGAGATTATTATTACTTTGAACCCAGTCGGAAGCGGGCAGAGGGGGCGAGTTGAAGGGTGTGAGGTCGTCCCCGGCGGCCGGAAAGGGGTGAATTTTCCACTTCCGCGTTGATTAAATTAATTTACATTTGGAATATATTTATCGCGCAGTTTACACCGGACTAATTAAAATGTCACACTGCCGAAGGGGGCTGATCTATACACTTGTTGACACTTTGTTGCCGTCACGTCCACTTTACTATATACCGCATCATCGAGACTCAATTACGAAATACATGTAATTACAATTTCATCGCATATTAATAATTGTATCAGAATTAATGACTAGTTCAAGTGCACACTTCTTGTGTCACGAATCATACATATAAAATACTTCATTATTTTAACAAAAATCAATACAGTAGAACCTCGCTTAACAAGAACCTCGTATAATGAGCATTTCACTTAACGAGCAAAATTAATTTTTAAGAAAATGACTCGCTTAACGAATGACGTTTCGCATAACGAGACGATGAGAAGAGAAGTCCCGGATTGTACGCCTGCTACATCATTTTTAAAACTTGTGCACACATCTTATGTTTCACTATACGAGTATTTCATTATACGAGTATTTCATTATACGAGTAAAAATCCGGAAATATTGGAACTGATTAAATTCGTTAAGCGAGGTTATTCTGTATTATATACATATTTTTTTTCTTATAGAATTTAAAAATGATTATCAAAAAAAAAAATTAGAAGTAAATATATATACGAGATAAATAACAAAAAGTTACTTTGCTTATTTAATAAAACTTAGATTTATTTTTGTCTTTATTTTTTTTAGTTTTTTTATATAATATTTTTATTATATAGAAATAAAAAATCATAATAAAATAAAAAATATTATTTTATATAAATTTAATTTCATGTTTGTTTAAAGAAATTTGGTTTTCAACAATAGTTAACATACCCCGTTACTCGCGGGGTCTCTGTGAGATGCCAGTGGATACAAACTAACCATAACTTTGTACTTTCTTCATACTGACTGACGGTTTCTAAAAGCACTCTAAAGTGGGCTGAATTTTATAGTAATGCGTTGAAGGATTAACAGTAAAATATTATTAGCAGTAATATAAACTTACTACATTCAAGTAAAACTTGTCACTTCTGTGTTTTATGTTGTAACGAAATGATTTTTTTTATAGCAGAATACCATGAAATAAGTTTATAAAATAATATTGTAATCCGTTTTTGTAATAGATTTTAAGCTTAAAATTGAATGAACATTTACAATATTTAAAATAAATAAAATTTAATAAAAACTTATAAGAAACTTAATTTTAATGTGTTTTAATTATGTTCAGGTAACAAAGAGTTAAAAAAGTATTTATACATGACGCACCTTGGTTAACTATTAAACATACAAGTTGGACATCACCTGCTCTGAAAGAAAAAAATCTTTAAATCAGACAAAAAGAAAACTAAGTAAACAAGTAAGCTGGATATTTGAATATTAGAAGAATTGGGGCACATAATTAACAATTGAAAAGAAGAAGATATGGATCGTTTCGACGATGAAAATTGATAAATAACTTTGGACTAATTCTCATAAAGTAAATATTGTTTTGTACACAAGACGAAGGTCGATGTTTTTCATGTAAATACACTAATAAACAAACAGAAGCGTATGTGCCCTTTGGTTCCCGTACAAAGGGGATGGCCCCATTGTACAGTGGTCCGTTCACATTATTATGAATATATTTGTATAAAACCCTTTACGTGATTTTTTGATGCGCGCGACAGAATAAGAGAAAGGGAAACAAGAATGGATGTTTGAAAGAGAAACGAGGAGGTCGTAGCAAACGTGGTAGGGAAAGGTATAAATGTTGATGATTTTTTTTTATATTCCTGTTTCTGCCGCTCGAACGCTCACCTTCAACCCCCGATCGAATGATATCATCTATATATCATCTGGTGGATGGACGAAGTGCATTCATTTTCACGCACTCCACCGCAAACAACCATTTTTGTAAGCCATTTGCACACGAGTTCATTTCATATACGCATACATATTTTTTATTGTTGTGAATTCAGCATTGTTTGCGTTATGATTTTTGTTCCTTTTATTCAGACGTTGGTGGTTGCTAGTGGTATCTGAATGGGCATGGGCGATATACCATCGGGTCTCACCCCTTTCAACATTAAGTGATAGGCATTTAGCATATCTTCTGGTCCGAATAATGGAATCAACGTTCCAAATATTAATTATTAATGATGAATCCACGTCGCGTACACAGAGGGAGAAAAAAATAAGAGAAATGATCGGACGATTGCATTTCACCCTTTTCAACGAATAACAAACATATTTAATTCACATAAAGTCCAACCCTTTTGATTGCCTCAGGCTCTAAATCCATTAGCAAAAGATTAGTGTGGTTTCATTGCATTCATAGACAATAAAAAGTAATTTTGTTCAAATATTTATTACTTATTACAATCTGCAACAAAAAAAAGAGACAAGTTCTCGAAATATATATATAATTGAGAAAATCAAAATATTTAATCTGTAACATGAAATTTACTTTGAAACTTATATGGAACTTATATATATATATATTATTATTATCCATACATATTACATTCATTTTGCATCACTTTTTTTTAGAAATAGTAAGAATTTTTCTCAAAAAGTATAATCTTAATGGATTCCTGCGAGACATAGTTGTAAGTTTACATAAAATTATAGAATTAATATAAATATTAGTTTATTATCCGACGGCAAATATCAATTATTTTTAATATTTAGTAATGTTACGGAGTTCTTAATGAAAGATCTTTATGAATAAAAAACAAAATAATGACTTTCCAGACAATTAATTTAATTATTAATAATCATAATAATATCTGGTAAATTCGTTTGTAATTATGAAAAGTAAACTAATAAAGTAATTAGAGTAAGTGGATTAAATTAATATTGAATTGCACAATTTGTATCAATATTTGGATAAAAGAAAGCTTAACGTTTATTGACTGTAAATATATAACTTCTTCGAAAAGAAGAAAAGTCAAATTAAAGAAAAAAACTAAAAAAGACAAACACAATTGAAAACGTGGTGGTGCTTCACCTTTTAAAATCAATGGTAACATTTATTGGCAAAAACTTCTTTAATTTAATGTCCATTTTCTTACTCCTTTTTTAAACATGTGGATAATTTTATTTCTAATTACTTGGATGTTATTATCTTGTTCTAGTATAACCTTTTTCCAAGAAATATCAATGTTTTCGTATAATTGCAAACTTTGTAATAACATAATAAATTTAATTAAATGCACAGGAAAGGCTTTATTTTATAAAACGAATTACCAGTAATTAGGGAACAAGGTTATTTCACAATGGATATTCCTTACATTTGTGCACAAATACTTCTTTTTTTTTTCTTACTTTTCCATGATGAAATCTGCTGTTTTCTCCCTTCGTTTCTTAAATTAATTAATTTGTGTGCAGAGAGAGTTTTCGTCGAGGAGTCAGGACCAGAGATCCGGATTCCGGTTTCTCAATCGGAGAGGCGGAGCACACAGTAGCGTAGCTAGGCTCAAATTAATAATATATATTCAGATTGGTTGAAACGCGGCAGTCGGTTGGATTGTTCCATGTTTAATATACATGTAATTTCGAACAGAGATCGCGTTTGTTGTATACGCGCGAACGTGTGTGAGAGTGCAAATATAAATTTTGCATTTGTGTGTATATTTTAATTAGAAATTACACGCGCCAAGCAATCCGCGCAAAACGTATATACGTGCCCTGCCGAACAGGCGACGAACCATTTCAATTCATATCAACACTGTTGTATAAAACACATAAAATACAAAGAGAAAGAGAGAGAGAAATAGCGAGACTGAAATAGAAAAAGAAGTGGTATAGGGAAAGAGAAACGAGAGAGAGAGAGAGAAAAACCGTTGCACAGCTAGCAAAACACTTTTCAAAAACCTTCATCAATTATGCAATTGTTTCTGTCATGTAAGAAAATATGCGCGGTTATAAAAATCAATTTAGTAAACAAATAAAGATTTTTTTCTTAGAAATGAACATAAGGTTTTCATCAGCTATGCAATTGTTTTTGAATGCAAAAATCAATTTTATTGATATTATTAAATTAGATCACCGATTCAATTTCTGTCTGCGACGCAAGTTGATTAACTTTTTAAAAATATCAAATGGAATTTGCCGCCATCATCATCATCAATAACATCTATAAAATTATCCTATATTTCACACACAATGGATATCACTCTATTTTTTGCGTATGTTTAGAGAAGATTGAACAGATGAACCCTTATTAACTTGAAAATAATATATTTTGAAATAATATTTAAAAAAAAAGTGAGCTGGAAAGAATTAGTATAAATCACTTTAATTGAAAACAAAAAAAGAATCAAGTTATTTTTCAAATGTAATTTTATTTTGAAATTTTATTAAAATCTCTAAGCAATTTTGTAATATTCTTTTAAACTCTTGAACTTTTGAATAATAATTTCCAATGAAATTAATTGAAAAATTGCGATGTTCGTGAATGAAAAACAAAACATGGGAATTCCTCAATTCAATAAAAGCATAATTTAATTAAGTTCTTTCAGAATTCAAATAATAAAATATTGGTAATATAAATGAAAAGTAAAAAAAAACAGATTGAAATTTTCTGTACATTCTCAGAAATGTGTTAAATGACTACGTTTTTCAATTTATAATAAACATTCGCTTTAATATTATGAAGTTTTTTTTTCTTCCCTCTAGGAAGAGCCTATTGTGAAGTTATAATTACCAATAATATTATTAAGTCCATTATTAAGTTATTTTTTTTTATAAAGTTGAGAATATTGATTATAATTGGTTATTTTTCATGAATGAACATGTTTACCAAATTAAATTATATGAAATATATTATTAACTGTAAATAAAAGAAATTGTTTTTAAAATATAAATATAAAACTTACTTTTAATCCTTGTTTAATAAATACTGAAATCACAATCACCATATTTTATAATCACAGAAAATTAAGTCATAAAGTTTATTTATAAAAGTTATTAAATTTTATTATCTTTAGCATTTATTTCGTTGTAATAGTAAAATGATCAGGATTGACATCAAACTCACGAACACTATAATATTGATTACGGATAAAGTGATCAGCACTTTTTCTTTTGACGTTTGTCTCGGACATTCGGCTTCTTCCACGTTACGAATCATCTTAAATCACGTTTTGTCTCTCGATATTAACAAAAAAAACTCAATTTGACGTAAATAAACTATTTATTATTAGTGTTGCTAACGGTAACTGTCAAATAATATTTAATATCTAACAGTCTTGATTTTTATCAATTGAATACATTAATAAGTTTTTTATTGTATTGTAGACAAATTTAATTTAGACTTTAATATTTAATTGTTTGCAAAATATTATACGAAGTTTGGATCTTTCTATTTTCTTACATAATAAAAACTTACGCAATACTTGACAAGTATTGATTACCTTACATATTATTTAACGTAATTGGATAACTGAATAACTTTTGTTTTATAGAGTTGAAAAATGTAATATGAAAGATATTAAATTGTAGGAACATTTCAAGTGAAAATTATGTTACATTATTAATACTTGCGAACATACTTGTCAAGTATTGATTAATTTACAAATTATTTAACATAATCAAATAATTGAATAACTTTTTTATTGCATTTAATTATAAGCAAAATTTCAAGTGAAAATTATATCGTCTTTTGATCTTTCCATTTTCTTACATTATGAATACTTGCGCAAGATACTTGACAAATATTGATTAAATTACATTTTATTTAACGTAATTGGATAATTGAGTAACCTTTTTATAGTATTATAGACAAATTTAATTTAGCTTTTAATATTTAATTATTAACAAAATTTCAAATGAAAATTATAATGCGTTTTTGATCTTTCCATTTTCTTACATTATTAATACTTGCGAAGATACTTGTCAAGTATTGATTACTTTTAATATTATATAAAGTTTATTGTATAGGAACCGAACCGAAACCGTAAACTGAAATTAACCGGAATTTTTAACTGTAACCGGAAAGAAAAATTGCTCAATTGAAAAACCGAAACCGGAATAAAATTTTAATTACGGTTAATTTCGGTTCAGGAGCATACATGAGCTCTTTGAAAAAAAATAATGTTTCAACGTTGTGTTTGTCGGTCTATTGTGAATAGAGTATATAAACAAAGAATGTATAAGAAACATCGATGAAGTCTCTTTGAATACTCCGAATTCTCCGAATCATCAATATCAATAGAAATTGCTTTTTTTCGATTTTAAATTTTAATTTCAACCGGAACCGAACCGGAACTGAACCGAACCGAAACCGAATCTGGAACGATAAACATTTACTTGAAACGTAACCGTAAACCGGAACGAATTTAATTTCGGTTCGACTCTGTTCTTAATCTTTATATGACATTCAGTTTCTGAGCAACCATCAATTCATTGAATAATGAAACAAACTGTAAATGTTTATAATATCGTTTAATCTGTACATTGATTTAAAATTTAAACGTATTATTGGTAATACAACACCTGTGAAAAATTTACCTGAAATAATAAAAGATAGATTTTGTATGAGATTTTTACTCTGAAGCTTGGATACAAACCTTAATACTGTAATATTTTGATCTGAAGATACGAATACTACAAAAAAAAAACGAATCAGGTATTAATGAAATCTTTGCATTTTTAAATTTATGGTTGGATGTAATAATGAAAAAAAGCAGTTTTGGGCCAAAAACGAAATCATTTCTATATTTTACACGTTTCGTATACAACACAGTTTTCAAATAATTTTCAAATATTTGTATCATCTTACATGTGCGATGAGTATTTACATTACTTATATATATCTTTGTTTTTTTTTTTAAATTTATATATAGATTTTATTTTGTTTTCCATCTTTCCGCTCTTCAATCGTTTCGTCCGACCACTTCTTACAACATATTACATATTCTCTCTAATAATCTACAGTTTTACAACATCGCATCAATCGTGGTGTTTTTATATAAATCCTTTCATGTTTAATCCTTCACCAATCGTTCCACTAAATCACGCTATTTAATAAAGACAATAATAATAATAGTAATGATATCGACGATGATAATGGTAATAATATAATACATTTACTTAATATTTATAGCTATGGTACATGATTATATACAAAAGAATTAAAGATGAGACGGGAGACGTAATAAGAGACTTTAGATTAGTACAGTTTAGTAAAGCATATTTTCATTATATATGTGTATAGTATATATATATATATATATATAGGTATAGTATTATGAGGGGTGAGTTATAGACTATAAATAGGATATCACTTAATAAAAAGGAATCGAGGGAGGTTGGGTGATGGCCGTTGCGGGGTGGTTAGGAGGGAGACACGGGGTATGTTTTGGGTTGAGTGTGAGTTGGGGTTTGCGACTGGTGGGAAGGAAGGTTTTAATATATATATGTGTGTGTCTGTGTGTATGTATATATGAGGATTGGTTTCTAGTGGCACACTAGAAAGGGGCGCCTCTAACTACCGGGTATAATATAATTTATACCGCGCGATTCTCTGGTCGCTACAGGAGCACAATAGCCGCAACCCCTAAAACGCGATCCCCGAAACTCGATTCATATGTATTTCCTAATTAAATTTGGATCCGGTCGACCGGAAGCGCACGCTCTCATTCACAGTCTCGCATTAACAAACGCGGAGTTCATGATTCCTGATTTTTCATCTACTCTACTCCGAATACGAGGTCTTATCGGATCCGGTATTGGAGGCTGGAGAGGAGGCAGTCGTCTTGTCGCTGGAGTAGAGGTCGTGATGGACGAGTGGTAGGCCGTATTCTTGCGGCGGTCTGATCACTGTTGACAGGTATCCGGTGCCGGCGTACGGCGCCGACAGGAATCTCCTGCTGGGTGAGAACCTGTGGAAGTTTGTTGGTGGACCCAGTGGTGAGAACGCCGATGGGGTTGGTATCTCGTCCTGCAGATTGCTCAACATACCACCGACACCGCCGACGCCCACGCTCACCATCATCTCCATCGCTTGTAGCACGTCTCCTTTGCACCTGTAATTACACAATAAATTTTATATTATAACAAAGAACAAAAAACTCATTACTCTATTTTATAATTACAACAATTTTTTAAATCACACTTCATGTTGACAGTTGACATTTGTACATCAATCAACGCATTGGTTTCATAATTATCACAAACAAAAAGTAACTGCATTTATGACAACAAATAGAAATAAAAATAACTAAATTATTTTAGGCTACATATTTTTTCAAAATTTTTATAATCAATTTTTTGACTTGCCTAAAGAAAAATACAATACCATATAATACAAGAAAAAAGCTTTCAATTAAGAAAATTTTCAACATTTTTATAAGCAAATTGATTTATATTTAGAGAGTCTAATATCTTTGTAAAAACACAACTTATCAATGATGAAAAAAAATTAAATTGATTTTTATTTAATATTAATTGTTCTACCGAAAAATGGAATTCCAAATATGTTTGTTTAATTGTATAAGCTTTGAAATTCGAGTTTGATAATAATATTATTATTTGTTGTATTATTTCGATGTTCAACATAATTAATCTATTATGTTGAACATCGAAATTTAATTAAATTTAAAATAAGAGATTAATCAATATTGAAATTTAGTAAAATCCACTACTAATTAATTTTATTATATCAAAATTGATGGTAATTTCTTCTGTTTTCTTCAATTTATCAGGTTTAAAACTTTGTTTCTTTATTATAAAATATCTGATTTATACTACAATAATATCTTTTTATCCGTCTTTTAAGAAGCTTATTATTTGTTTATTAGTTAAATATAATTGATTTTCTTCTTAAAAATAATTGTTCATTATTATAGAATTTATATTTTGTATAGGTTACATGTGCATCTGGCAAATTGGTGTAATTAAAGATGAATGACAATTGTAGGACGATGAAAAAAGGGATGAAAGTAGACAGACATACCTTTGAAGGATCGTTTCGATATCTGAGCGGCGCCTTCCTGGGAAAACCCTGAGCAGAATGTCCACCGGCGACCTTTGATGATTGGGGTATTGTTGATGGAAGGGCGAGAACTGAGGCGGAAACGTTGGATGGTAGGGCATGAAGGGCGGCTGCTGGTGCTGGAGCTGGTGCGGAGGACTCTCAGTCTTCTTCAGTGAAAGGTTCTCCGGGGCATCACCGGTGTTATCATCCTCCACATCGAGATCGGGATCGGGCGTGCGTGACGTTTGTTCAGGTGATGGAGTCGGCGCCGAGGTGGCAGACACCTGGGGCATCGTCATCAACGGCGAATGCCGCGCCCTCTTGATATCCTCCTGATCAGAGGAATCTGACTCCTCCTGCTTGAAGCATTCTTCGATCCTAGTGCGTTTCGAGCATCCGCCTGCTGAAACATAAACAAGAACAAGGACGACCGTTAATCAAAACTATTAATATTTGATGATGATACGTAAAATACGCTATGATCTATCTATTACTACGAATGGAGCCTCTGAATGGAGCAGGAGCTGTAATTATTCATGGAGTGTGTTACAACCATGCGGCCTCATAAATTCGTTGGATATAATATAATGTCTGTATTCTCTCTCGCCCTACCATTTTCATTTGATATATATCTGTGTGTTATTATGCTGCGCATTGTCTTAGAGCGCCACCCCCTTGAAGGACATATATTACATCCTCGTTGCTCTGGCTGGGACATGATAACAGTAGTAGAAACTGGATCTCTGCGTCGTTTCATTTTCGACATCACGGCGTTCCCTTTCTTTCGCGTCAGCCGACGACGACGTCGACCAAATTAAATTCGTGTTTCTTTTCTCTGTTCTCTTCTCCACCCTCCACCCATCACCCCATTCTTCTATTTTTTTTCCTCCTCGCTCGGAACTTTTTCTTCTTTGGTATACACACACAAACCCCATCCGTTTCTACTTCAAAATAATTGCTTGTCAAACCCCGTTCCGATATTATAATCCACCCGAAACCAATCCATCGATCTCAACTATTTAATTTCAATTATACAATACACTTATTTTTTCTTTTTTACTACTACTACTACTACTAAAAATGTATTTAGTAATTTATTAAAGATGATCGCAAGCGAATTTTGCATTATTTATTGCAAAATGTCAAAGACACAAACAACAATTGTGGAAACAAACTAAAGTGTGTAAAATTAACAATGGTCGTAATCGTAATCCAAAACACTAAAGTCAATAGATTCAAAAGATTTCCACAATTTTCTTCTGCAAAAGAAGCACATTAAGATCATTGTCACATCCACAATTCCCAAAAGTACACGACAGATTGGAAAGAAGGAGAAGAAATTAAGAGATTTACAAATTTTGTAAAACCGATGAGAAGTTAAGACGAAGTTCTATGACTTCTATAAAATGTGATGAAAACGCAGTTAAAACAGCGTGTTGTTTTTCAAAAAGAAATTTTAAAATGATGTGTCTATTATTTATGTTTGAATTAGCAAACATTTGTTGATTAATTCCTCATTTTCTTGCTTCTTACGAAATTTAGCAACTATTTCCTGACAAAAGTTGGTGGCACTATGCGAGTTAATTTACTAAAAATCACGCTTCAAACTGCATTTGAATTTTTGCTCCTTCGAGTTCTTCTCAGCAATAATTTCGTTAGCTTTGATATTTTCAACGAATAATAAGCCAAGTTTTCATTGAAATTCATAATTCTGTGTATACATAAATATATATATATAATCATTTCTTTTTTGGGTTGCGCGTTCAAATGTACATTTCCGCAAAGCCGAGTTTCCATTTCCATTTAATATTTTTTTGTGCTGTAACGAAATTGTTTTCCCCGGCCGACCGCGACCCTTGAGGTCACTCCGATGAAACAAAAACAGGGTTTTACAAATTTAAAATGAAAAAAAAAAAAAAACGAGTAACGTTCATTATTAGTTTTGTTTTTTTTTCCCTTCTGCCATTTTGTGAAAGCTCAATGCAGATTACGTAAACGCGCTGTTTCGTTTTTTTTTTTACTCTCTTTCTCTCTCAAACGTTTATTTCGTTTTGTTTTGGAGCTCAAAAATAACTGAGTCTCTTTTATATTCGGAAAGTTCGCTCCGATGACCGTTGAATTTTATGAACAGTTCGAAACGGAAATCTGAATTTCGTTTTATTTTTTTTTGGCCTGCTATTATTTCGGCCACAATGAAATAAAACGTTGAGCTTTCGCAATTTTTCCCTAAGTTTTCATTCAATCATTTTCGTTTCATTTGATTTGATTTTCTGTGCTCGTTTCGTATTGCGGATAATGAGGGTTGTGCGATTTCTCCTCCTCATCCACCCTCGTTCTTCAGATTCCTTGCGCGCGGTTTTTTTTTATTATTATTTAGAGTGGTTTTGGGTTATTGTTAATAAAGGCGTGAGGTGCGATTGTCGTCGCGCGTTCGAGCGTCCAACTTTCCGCCCGATTTTTCACACATTTTCCTTCTGTTCCGTTTATTAACACTTTTCCTCGCACGCAACGGCATTAAACAACGGCAGCCAACGAATTTATTAGAAACCATTAAATATTCACGCTAGGCTTGCCCGCATCACGCTCACCAAATTTTCAAGTTGTACAAATATTTGACTGATTTTTTTTTTTCATTTAATGGAATGGAATTTCGAACAGCTCTTTCGTTTCCGACGCAAGCAAAACAACGAAAATTTCAAAAAAAAAATATTCGAAACCTGCATCCCTCTTTCTTTGTCTTTCTCTCTGAAACTGCGTTCAGCGTTCTCGGCTTAGGTTAAAGAAAAAAAGAAACAAATATTAGACGTGGTATAATACTGAATACAGTGTAACATTTGCCGAGATAATGGCTGGGCAAACAAGAATTGCTGCCTCCAAAAAGCACTCGAGCTCTTCGCCAAACACCGGTACGAATACTAATTATACGAAGCCGCACAACGAGCGCACGGAAGGAAAGAAAGCACGGTACGAACGAACAAAAAAAAACAAAGGCAAACAAACATTGGGTATACTTGCAAATGTGATTTTTTCCCTCCACCCTTGAGAAGCCATTTCTGATATGGAATTATTAAAAAATATGTATATTTAATACATGCATACTTTGAGATGGAAAAAAAGTTTTATTTTTTAATTTCACCTTCCCTTCTGCTTTTTTTTAATTAATTTGCAAATTACATCAACGGCTTCGACATGATTTCATTTATAAAAAAAAATACGCAGAAGTTTTGATCAATTTAAATAAATTACAGCTTACTTCCTCAATCCTCAGAAATAATAAAAACAATAATAATAACTTCTGTTTTTCTTTGTTTATATCAACGGCTTCTTGATTATCATTAAAAAAAAATATGTTTCATTTGTCAGAATGTTTCAACAGATGGAACAAATAAAGAATTTTTGTTACTATTGTGTTTTATACATCTTCTTTGTCTATCATATTCAAATTTTCAAAGAAAATATTAATGAAGTTTTAATTTAAAAAAAAGAAGAAGTTTATATACATGAATTCAAGATTTTCAATAAGAAACACAGAGTTTGTAAATATTTAGATTTTCATAATTTGACAGAAATATTAATATCTTAAGTGGTAAATGTGTAATTTGGTTGTAATTTAACTATCATTATAATGATCCGTCTTGTTAATATAATCGTTTTCGAAGAATTGCTGTTATTTTTGAAGGGTGGATGAATATTAGTATCCCTTTTGTGTATCCAGTCAGTTGAGTCAATTTGTTGGATGGTTGGGAATGCAATGGGTCAGAAGGAGAAAAACGGTGGTCGGAAGAGCGGGGGGGAGGTTTTATCAATTCATGATGATGATGGGGGAGTTCAGAAGAATATAAAAGAGGCCATCCTCGTCCTCGAGGAAAAAAGAGTGTATGAGTGAAAAAGAGAGGGAAGAGAAGGGAAAGAAAGGGACTTCATTAAGAGCGGCCAAATGATACTTGTGGAATCCGCAATAAGCCAGGAATGCGGCCAACCGCTCCATGTTCACCGCGAGTAACCATTTAATATAATGGCCAAAGCCATTACACACTCACACATACGACGTGTTTGTGTGCGAAAGATGAGGGCGTCGCGACGCTCCAACATATTACCTTGACGTTATTTTCATTAACCGCTATCAAAAGATGTCACGTCTTGCATAGCTCACTTCGTCTTCATTGTTATATAGGCCCCATTCGGGCAGTAGAAATTGAATAAGTTACTTCATAAGTTCATTAATCCATGTTTAACGAATAATTAATGTATTTTTTTTGCTGCGTCTTGAGATTGAGGAACGCCTCAATCGACCATCCGCCATTAATGACGGACAAATAAATGGATGTTATTGGTGTTCGCTCAGCTGTAACACCAAGCACGTTCCCAAGGCAAACTTCAACGAATCACCTTACGTATATTTTTTTTGTTTCAACCATTTCATGCCTACAATAAACATCAGATCGTCAGAAAATTGAATTTGTTTGAACGAATCATATAAAATCAAACAAACATGCATCAACGCAATCTAAATGTGTTCTACGTTCATAGTTTGCTTTACGAGTATTCGTTACTAATCGAAATTACCGGGAAAATTAAATTTCTTGTTTCTCGGGAATAAAAAAAGAAAATCGTGAAAAGTTACCTTTAGATATTTCAGTTAATACTTTCTTCGTCATTTTAATTATTTCATTTGGCATTTTCTCGTTAATTTGTGTAATTTATAAGTTACTTTTTTCATAGAATTAAATCTAATTAATCTTCGAGAAAGAATGTTTCTTATATAGTTGCTTTATTTATCAAATATTGAATTTGTGAAGAAATAAATGTTAAAATTGTAGTTTATGAGAAGGCACCAGTTTAAACTTGAATTCAATCTTGAAAATAGTATATTACTGATTCTGTTTAATCATCCCTGTTTAATTAGTAAATCTGAATTCTATAGTAATTATTGCAAAAGCTTATTGATAGTTAATTAATTTTCTATAATTATGTAAATTGGTAATGAAAATAGCGTAAAATGTCCATAATGTAAGTTCCTCAAGTTTATGTTCGAAATATGATGTATTTTTTTTATAATAATGGAAATAATAATTACAATTTTTACATTAAGGAGCACCTCGTATAACGAGCATTTTTCTTAACGAGCAATATGAATTGTAAGAAAAATGACTGAGAATGAGAAGAATGAGAAGAGAAGTCCCGGATTGCGCGTCTGCTACATCATTTTTAAAACTTGTGTACACATATTTTTGAATAAATTTCACTATAGGAGCAAAAATCCGGAAATTTTGGAACGTAAACTCGTTAAGCGAGGTTCCACTGTACTTCAAAACAGATGTTCATTATATTTGTATCTTTTTTCACATAATTAATTAAAATTATGAAGAATAAATGTAAGGTTTATTAAAAGGTTTAAACTTGAATTTGATATTTCATAATAATCATCAATATTTTTTTTATAGTTTTCATATAAATTTACAATTATTGCAATAATGTAAGTACAACATTTGTTAAGTTAAGATTTTTAGTAATAAAAAAATGCAAATGAAAATAGTGATTGGAAATTACGTAAAATTGTCTATAATATGGAAATTTAAATAATAATAACAATTACTTGCAGATACGGTTTTGGGTGAATTTAGTCTACAGATTTGGGATGTAGTAGTTGTGTTCAAATAATGGTTGAAGTCGAAAGAGATGCGGGGTTTCTGAGGTGCATCGATTGATTTCTGTTTATATTCGGTGTGTGCATGTGCGTGTAAGTGTGTAAATTTAATATTTCCACATGGATGATGCCGAAGGGAACTGAAATAATGGTCTGCCCTGCGTTTACCATGATTCTTCTCTTACTTTTCTCTCTTTCTATATATATGTATGTATATTTGTGTATACGTATATAGACTTTTGCGGATCGCGTTATGAATGTATTTGTGTGTGCGTTCGGTCAAGTGGGTCGGCTCAACATTAATGACTTTTAATTGATCCCTCTCCTCGTTCATTTTTCTTTCCGCTAACGACTCTTGAAAATATGCAAACAAAACAACTGAAAAAAATATATATAGTACATACATAAAGTACACATACTATACATGTGAAAAATGAAGCAGGAGCAAAAGTTAAGGGCAGAAACACAAAACGATACACGCGTTCAGCACACTCCTCCGTCGATGCCCACAACATCAATTCTGTTTAACGAAGAGCTTAGGATCAAGATCAGTAAGCTCTATTATAGTTTGAGTTTGAGTCAAAACTGCTAAATATTCATTAATTATTTGATTTTATTCTTTAATGTATTTAGACTAAATTTATTTTTCCAAATGCAAATTAATTAAAAAATATATACATTATTTGTTAACTTTGATATATATTTGATATTCCTGTTTCATTTGTATTAAAAATTCTTTTTTGCATTAAGAAATATACAAATTATAATCAATAAATGAATTGCAAATAAATAGATTATATTAAATAAATGTATATTTTTTTCTTGATTTCAATGAAAAAAATAATAATAATAATTAATTTTCCAAAAAAAAATCGTGAATTTAGAAACTTAATATTGAAACAATGAGTAAAAGAAAATTCTTTGCATTTTGGTGCTCAAATAAACAATATTTTATTGAAAAACATAAACGTACTAATTAGATTGGTATGTATTAGAAATTGAAAACAAAAATTTAAATTTTGTTACAAAAATCTAGAATATATTTGCTAATCATTGAATTAATTTACTTTTAATGTATTGCAATTTTCAGTGTATTTAGTTTGTCTTTATGAATCGTAGAATTCAATTAATGTAGTAGCAGATTATTGGAAACGCGTGATAAAATTGTATATACTTAATTAAAATTACAATGTTATATATATATAACTGCACAGAATTACCTTGCATAGTGCGGGTAATCGTTTCCCGGACTATTTGAAACCGTAGTAATCGAGGAACTAAATAAAATTGAAGAGACTTGAGCGTATGAAGATTACCCGTATTGTGCGGGTAATTGTTTCCCGGACTATTTGAAACCGTACGAATCGAGAAACTAAAAAAAAATTGAAGAGACTTGCGCGTATGAAGAGAAATATTGTATATAAAAATAATTATTTATTTTGATTTTGCTCAATTAAAATTTAAATCGCTTCAACATTTTCAAACCGTACTATTTATTATATAGTTGATCGCAACTTTGTAAATTGAATAATGACCTAATTATTTTCTATTGCAGTAAGTTATTGTATTATGATTATATAAATACTGTAATTGTAATAGTAATTGTTTGATTTATTTCATCGTACAATTTTATTAATTTCTTGATATTATTATATACACATTATTATCATTACAATATGATATTTCATTGGGAAATTGACAAAATGAAAATTGTATGTTTATTTTCTGTAATGTCAGTTAACTCGCTCTTATTGAGAAGTTTCAATAACAAATTAGATTAATGTTTCAATATTGAAAGGATGAACAAATAAAATAGATGTATCAAATGATGAGCAACTTATTTAAAGATTGTGATGTAATTTAAAACTTTGTTTACGTACTTGGACTGTTTGGTGCACTGTTTTCGCTTGGAGCAAAGGCGTTCGGTCTCTGCAGTTGATCTGCAGGTGGTTGTTGCTGCTGGTGCTGCTGTTGTTGTTGCTGCTGCTGTTGTTGCTGTTGAGGTATGACTCCGGCGGAGTTTTCCGAATGTCCTGTGGGGAAGAGTAGACCCAACTCTCGGGCCTCGTTCTCCTCCTGAGCTTGCTGCCTCCGGAGGGCGACCTGTGCGGCCATAACCCTCTGCCGCTCGGCGATGAGGGTGCACTTGGCGCAAGCACAGTCCCTCCAGCGGCAATACCTTTTGTGGCCCTTCAGGGCGCTGACGACGCCGTGGTTACGACATCTCGCACATTTCGGTGTCCTCTGGTATCGTTCGGAGGCCCGCAGAAAAAACGAGGGTGGAATTGCGCCAAGCACCGGGTGCTGCGACATCAGAGTGGACATGTCCACTCCGCTACCGGGGAGGCTCATAGCCGAAAGTTCTTCGTACACGTTTAACGAGATGATGGAAATATAGAGAAACTGGGGATAATGTAACCGATCACTGAGTTCGAATCACTGACAATGTTTCTTCTGGCTCTGGAGGGATGGTTGCTGTGTGTGTCCTTCGTCCTTTCCTTGTAAAAAGTGTGGTGGAGGCGCCCGGACCCCTGAGAACGGCGATGATCTCTGCGTGTGCGTTGTTAGTTCCGGTCGTCGGAGTATGACAGTAACTAAATGATAGCCGAGGATGGTAACTGTTGGTGGTTCGGGTTGGATACAGTTGACCAATCGGAGACAGGCTCCGCCCTCACGGATGTGACGTGGCGCGAGTTCGCCCCGCACCGTTCGGCCGCATCTGTATACACATCTGTAATGCCGACGCCGCCGCTGCCGTCGCCACCACCCCTTACCCCCCTAAAAACTCGCCCTGCCGTAGGCATTGTATTAGCGAAACAGAGACACCTCTCTACTCTACCCTCCCTTCACCCCCCCTTTTGAATCCAAATGTCCACTCCCCTCTCCTCGCCGTACGCGAAACCAAAACCCTCCCTCCACCCGAATTGAGACCACCCTTCTCCGCTCACCCTCTCTGCCCTCCTCGTACAAGTATATTATAAAGCTATTATGCAACCTCCACCCCAAAATCTACCAGGCACATATCTCGTATGTTAATTCAAACCCTCCATTGTGCCACCACACAACGTCAGTATCATTATTATTATTATCATCATCATAGTCATCATCATCAGTAGTATTACCACAATATATACCAACTGCAACTGGAAATGAAACTCGTAAACCATTTAAATAAAAAAAAAATACAATTGCCATTCTACAAACCGAAATGAAACCCTTGCATCTTTTGTATTACATATAAAACATTTACAAATATAGTACAGCAATAACTCGCATATTGCGAGACTGTTTGATACCGTACTAATCGAAAAATTTAATAACATACAAAAAATGATTTTGTCTTTATAAATCATGGAATTTTATATAAATAATTAAAATTACAATACCTCGGATAGTGCGGGTAATCGGTTACCTCTATATCCAGAACTATTTGAAACCGGACTAATCGAGGAAACTAAATAAAATAGAAAAGAGACTTGAGAAAAATTGTATATACAATTAATTTTTTAAATTGTTTCGACATTATCAAACCGGTAGATTAAATAATGACATTAATTATTATTTATTTCAATTAAATATATACAAAAAATAAACTGTGTAGAAAGTGATTTGTCTGTATACATTTTTATTCAGATCAATTAAAATTTACTTTATTTTGAAATTTTCTAACCGAATTATATTATATTTGTATAGATCAAAGACGCATTTTGCAAGGTTTTGTTGTATTTGTAATATATACAGAATATATACCAATTTAACATTAGTATTAAATAAAATAATATAGATTAAGTTACTTTGTACAAATTCAGTATTTATTTTTTTAATTACATATTATTTTATGAGAATTTCGACTGTACGTAATTACCAATAGCATTTTTATAATACCCACTGAAATTCGAAATGAAACTAGTTACTAAACCATGTATGTGCAAACAAAATTTTATAAATTTTATGAAATATTTACACAACTTTTGTTTGACGAAGTTTGTACATTTCATATAAAGAAAATAGTATGTGCAATATAAATTGATACCAATTTGATACGAACTTAGCATTATTTCTAAACTAATGTTATCTAAATGATATAATTAAAATAATTGACGAAATCGACATTATCAAATCCAATACAAAGATCAATGAACGTCACAACAACAAAGAAACAAAGATTATTAAATCGTAATACCCTAAGGACACTAAAGGATATCAGTAGATGAGCATAAAACAGATAACCTATGAAAAGTTTTCTAACTGTTTTTTTTTTTAATTTCTTCATTTATAATTTTGTATTCATTCTATTACAATCAATTACGATTATTTATTAAAATTTAGGCTGTAAAGAAGAAATTCAACTAAAAATAAATCATTTGGCCAGTGTTTTGTTTCAATTTATTTATTTTGTTTATTAATAAAACTTGATTTTGCTTAATGTAAATATTTTAAGACCTAAAATTAATTAAACAATTTTAAAGTTCAATTCAAATAATTGATGATTATTTTGTTGTGTTTAAAAAATAATTGAACATAAAATTTTATGAGAATGAAAATTTGTAACTGTAAAATAAAATATTTGTAAAAATTTAGCTAAATCACAAAATTTGCAGATCGATAATCTAAGTATTATTTTCAATACTTGATTTCTTAACTTACCCAAGTATTTCAATATTAAATATTAAATGAAACGTCCATGAGTTTGTTAATTGTCATTTTGAAACCGTTGTACAGGCGAAACGGCGATAAATTAGAACAGCGGCATTCGTTCATAAAAGCCCGACATTCAAACAAAAACATTAAAACAAAAACGATGTGCGTATTATACACGAGCATGCGTCCATTTAAAACTGTAACCCCTCGTCCCGTGGTTACACAATAGCTTCATCAGTAATTCATTTGCTAATTACCGCGAATAAATCACAAATCGAACAATAGGTTGAACGAGCAATCCACATATTCTGTTTTTTTTTTGTTTGTTTCGAAATACTCGAATCCGCATTCGTCACACAATGTTCAGTTTGGAATTATCCGAACGCGCAATATATTTTACACATCAAACATATTTTCGTCATTCATAAACTGAAAATACCACATGAATTACGATGTTAAAACGTTTTCATGATTAAAGCTACAGTTTTTTTATTTATATATAAAATATGAAACATTTTTTTTTTGTTATTGATTCAATAATGAGAAAAGACGTTAGTTTAATAATATTTTGTAACCTTTCATACATAAATAAATACATTGTTCATAGTAGATGTATGACATGAAAACAAATAGAATCGTTTCAAGTTATCTAAAATAGCGTTTTTATAACTTATGGGCCGTGACTCTCCATTGGGTTGCATTAAAGTTTTAATGGGTCGCGAAATGACAGCTGTCAGCTTGTGTCAAAGAGATGAACTGGTGAAATACTTCTGTTTTATTTAAGTTTATCAAATTCAGTACAGTGGAAACTCGCTTAACGAGCAAAATTAATTGTAAGAAAAATGACTCATTTAACGAGCGACGTTTCGCATAACGAGTGACGCTGAGAAGAGAAGTCCCCGATTGTGTGCCTTCTTCATCATTTTCTACAATTATTTCAAAAATCCGGAAATTTTGGAACGGATTATACTCGTTAAGCGAGGTTCCACTGTATTTCTTTTTAGTTAGTATTATTGAGAATTTTGACAATATTTGACATTTCCACTCAAAATGACAGCTGTCAGCT
The DNA here is from genome assembly GCF_001412225.1 of Nicrophorus vespilloides. Lineage (NCBI taxonomy): Eukaryota > Metazoa > Arthropoda > Insecta > Coleoptera > Silphidae > Nicrophorus > Nicrophorus vespilloides. The sequence goes on along the minus strand of NW_017100112.1, from coordinate 73,469 downwards.
AGCTTCATATACCTGTATAAAACCCAGTATATTACTTTTATTTTGACAATACTTGACATTTCTACTCGAAACGATAGCTGTCAACTTGTGTCAAAGCGATGAACCGGTGAAATACTCTTGTTCCATTTACGTTTATCAAATTCAGTATTTATTTTTAAATTACTTTTATTTTGACAATATTTCACATTTCTAGTGATTAATTGACAATACATTTAATGGGTCACGAAATGACAGCTGTTACCTTATGTCAGGAATTAGTAAATACACCAAGCAATTTGGTCTATAAACGCAAAAAAAATGTTAAGAAAGACTGATATAAAATATATTGATTTATAATTATCCATTATTAACTGTCACATGTGTTTAATTCACTAACAACAGATGTCGTAATCACCTCAATAGATGTAATTAATATTTAACCATTTGCATTGCCTCATTTAGAATCAAAGGAATGTAAATTACAGGTATAAATTTGATTATAAATTATGTATATATTAGCATACATTATTTTTATTGTCTGTTTCATTGATAATAAACTAAATGTTTGTTATTAACGACCAAAGAATAGAAACGAATTTGTCCAAAACTTATGTAAGTAGTAAACTTAGTTTATTTTTTGTTTATAATTTGAACATCTTTAAATAAAACTTATTTCTAATTGTTTTTTCATCCATAGTAGATGTCACTTTGATGAAAAAAAAGGAAATTTAATAAAACGCGATAGATGAAAACTAGAATTAGTAAAAATCTTCTAAATTAGTATCGTATACGGTTTAATTGGGTAAAATACCAATAAATTCTAAAAAAAATAATTTTGTGATTTTCAGAACTTTTAAACTGAAATTTTCGACTCATTCTTTCTATATTCATTATTTATCTATGTCGCACTTTTAACTAGATATATCAATTAGTGCTAACAATTCCTCTTTATTAAAAGTTTCCTCTCAAACCACTTTCTCTGCAATTTGATGGTTTATATCTTCAAAAATGTTAACTGCTTAAAAGAGAAATCGTATTAAAAAAAGTACAACGTTATAGGGGGTTAATCGCGTTATATGAAAACCGCGTTATGAGAAAAAAATGTATTGTTTTTTTTATCAAATAAATTTAACTAATTGTTAAAAGATGTTTTTATTTTCAGGTAATTAAGAATTACAGTGATTTAGTGAAGCTGTTTATTTAATTTAAGAGATATACAAAAACGGAGAATTTGTATAATTTTCTTTGTGTATTAATTTTTCATTTTTTTTTATTGATGATAATACCTGTAATACATATTTCTTTTTCAACGTGTCAAAAAAATGTATCTTTCTTGAAACATTTTATTTCAAAGAAAATCAGGTGTATAAATTCGCTCCAGAAATAGTAGACAGCAAACAATAAGCAAATTGTATAATGGGTAAGTGCGCTATTATTGTGTTGTAAGAAGTATTACGTATATTGATTATGATAATGATAAGAATGTTTTGGATGAAAAGAACGTTTCATATCGCTTCTTGTCGATCGCAATCTTGTTCTCTTTGCGCACAGAGTTTCTCCCACGAGAATTGGCCAGAAGAAGTACACATGCATAGTACAAACACAGTGTACACAACACGAACAGCAGAGAAAAGAACGCACGAGTGTTTATTCTACCGATTAACGTATCTATCTCCAATCTAAACATAGTTTTGTCTCATCCTGAGGATGTGTTTGGCCTCGAGGGAGTTGCAGAGAGTGAGAGAGTAGTTCCTTTTCAGGCCCTTTTCGCTGCGTGGGAGACTCCAACCGCACGCATTGTACGCAACCTGTAATTGCGAAGTGTCGTCCGCCCTTCGTGGTCTTTCCTCATCATCGAGCGTTCAACGCACCTGTTGGACCTCGATCTTATCGACGACCACTCACTCACTCACTTTTATTCAGATGAAGAAATGTTTGCGTTTGCTCATAGATATCCAGCTACCAACGAATCCCTTATCCGATCTTGTTACGTGAAACCATTCCAAATTCGAAACTTTTGTAGCTACCTATGTTATACACACAGACAATGATGGTAACGCATTAGCTTCCACACCCGATTAATTTACTTTTTTTCTCGGATCCCAACGCACATCCCAATTTTCTTATGTAATTTCATCCATCGTTTCCGCCCACTGTCTCTGCGCAACAATGGAGAAAGAACGGAGCAGAAAGAATAAAAATAAGGTTTACTAATTGCATAATCGATCCGAACATTGTATAATTGTATTGTAATGAATGGACAAAAAGAAATAGGGATTCGATGTTGTAAAGGGATATTTGTTAGTTGCTTTTGTATTATTTTCAGGTCTTCATTTATACTATAATAAGAAATTACTACCTCCATGTAATTCAATATAGATTTAACTGTAATAAACTCTTTAAGGACACTTAATAGTACGTCAAGAGAACCTATTTGCTTCAGGATTGAAAAAAATAGTTTGTTTCAATTCAAAATATTACAATTGATGGATGAAATAATTGTATTGTAATAAATAGATTTTTGCTTGTTGCTTTTCTTTGTTTCTTAGGTCTAAATTTTAAAGAATCTCTGTCTCATGTAATAATATATAGATTTTATTTTGATTTAATCAATTATTAAATTAAGATTTTGGTCCCTAATTTGCATGTTTGATGATAATTAATTAGTTTAATTAAATTAATGTGGGATACAAATGTATCCCAGGTATATTAAAAGTGCGATTGCTTGCGTGCCTGCACAAATCATGGACAATTGAATAACTGGAATTTGTGTCATATTTATCCTATAGAAAAGATCACAGAAGAATAAGAAACTGTACAGTCTGCAAAAATCACCCAGAAAAAATGGATATTATCAGGTATATAAACAACAACTGCTCTTAGAATATATCATTTAACATTATGTTTTTTCTTGTTTCATTTTTTTATACATTTACTTCTTATTATCTAAAATTTGGAACTATAACCAAGTAATTAATGTGGGATACAAACGTATCCCATACGACCTCTAAAAAAACAAATTTAGTGTTAAGTTGTGTAAAAACGTAAATGTGTGAAAAATGTAAAAAAAATGTCAGTAATTGAAATGAAATTACGTAAAAAGAAGTTGTATCAAAAATTTCGCAATGAAATTTTATACTTTTAGAATTAGTCGGAAATGAAAAAAATCTTATTGTGAGATATTTGACGAAATCACATTGTTGTTAAATGATTGCTCAAATTTGAAATGTATACCTCGTATAGTCCGGACTGTTTAAAACCGGACTAATCGAGGACTTCAAAACAGCATAATTATTATTTATGCGATTTAAGTGTAAACGGACTTGAGTGTAAAGAGAAAAGAACGATCTTTTATATGTAAAAAGATGAGACAAGATTATATTTAGTTAAATTAGGTTAGATAATTGAATATCTGACTTAATAATGATAACAAAAACCGCCATCTATATGTTATCATATTATCAAAACTGTACAAAGCAAAGTAATCCAGAAATATGATGTCACAAGTCACTATCTGAAAAGCAAGAAACCGGTGTCTGCGGCTCTTTCAACGTCGTCGTGCTGCGATTCTATAGACAAAGTTGCTTAGATTTTGTGCTAATTAACGAAATGTTAATCGGAGCTTGAAAACGTTTCCACCTTTCTTTTTCCTTTCCACCCACGAGGGTTTTCTTTCGCGAAATATGCAGAGAGAGAAATGAGATAAGCCGAGAGGGGTTGAATGCAGTACAAATATAAAGAGGAAAGCAGCGATAGAGAGAGTTTGCGGTTACAATTAGAGTCTCAGTGTTCAAAAGTAATTGTTCTGCGAAGGAAGAGAGAGGAAGAGATAAGGACCCGCCCTTCATCTTATTCACGTGTGTGTATGAGTGTGTTTATATACATATATATATATTTAAGTGCGTGAGTGTGCGCGAGTTTCATTGTAAGAGGAAGTCGTAAAGACGTTGCGCGTCCTTTTATGCTTTTAATTACTGTTCCTCGAATTAAATTCACCCGAAATGTGGATGAAATTCCGGAGAATTGCAGTTCCCGGAGAAACGTTTAACCCGGCGCGATTTCCTTTTGATTCCATCGAACGTCCATTTATATAATTGCTGAAAATTGTTTGTATTATTTTTTTTCAAATTAAGTTTCATGAAAAACAAAATTGAAACGTTGCCAATTTCATGTTATATAATTGAAACAATGAAGTAAAAACGTATGAAAAAAATGCATGTTGTAATTATAATTGTAATTTTATTTATTTAATAATAATTTTCTATCAAAATAGACAAATAATAGTAATAATAATTATTTGTAACATATTACAAAAGAAAAGATGATTAAATTTCATTTTTATAGATAAAATTAAACAACTAATAAATCAATAATTAATCAAATTGTTTAAAGTTAAAAAAAAAATAATTCTAAATATAAAAGAACAGATGGAGTTATTAATGATTGAAGCTTAGTTTCAACGCGTTATAAATTATTGCCTTACATACGATGTGTTTCGTGCATAAATGTAACCGATGAGTATTTATTAAATTCATCTTCGTATCTAATTAAATTTTTTTTTTAACATGTGCTCTAAAGCAATAAAATTTAGGCCCGTCTCGTATTCCAAGCACGAATTGACTACATTTATATATTATATAAAAAAAGGATGAGGGGTGAAGGGGGGCGGACGTTCGTTCATATTGAATTTTATGGCACGACCAAGGAGACAAAGAATGTTTGAGAGAGAGAATATACATTGTTCTCTCGATCAATAGCAGAGGATATATTTATAATGGAAAACATTTCAGTTTTACTACATTCACCCTATTAAAAGAGTATTGTAGATATATTTGAAAAAAAAATTAAGGTTTAAATTTGAAAGAATTTTATATAATTAAGAGTAAAATTTACCTATTGTTACATTACTTAAATTTGATTCAATGATTTCTTTCTAACTTAAAGAATTAATAAACAAAATTTATTGTACGAACAACTAATCTGCATACAAAGAACCTACTGATCTTATTACTATTGTTTTATAATACTTAAATGTAAAAGTTGTTGTTCATCCACTTCTGCTTCTGATTATTATTGAAGAAATGTAAAAACTTAAATTGTTCTTGTGTGTTTGATTTTGTTATAAAACTGTTATTATTATATATTTTCTATTCAATAAATGATATTGGATTGTTACAAATTTGAATAGTACGAAATATAAGGAAACCTTGCTTGATTTTGTTCAATAATTACTAACAAGAAATAAAATTGATAAACGACATTGAAGCAAACTAACTATTTGAGACAATATTCAGTATGAAATTCGTGATTTTTAAACATAAAATTATTAAATAAACAAATCCAATGGATTGGTGATCGATTAATTACGTAAACATAAAAAATATCATGAATTGCTTTTGAGTATTTAATAATTTCAATGTTTACTATTCTCTTATTCTTATAAATATGTTACATGATTTAACGAAACAAAAAAAAATAGTGATGAGCAGGCTGACCAATAGAATTGTTAATACGGTATGTTTCCGATCCTTCGTTTAGCGTTTGGCAGCTGCAACTAAGTTTTTATTACTCTCTTATAAGCATTGTTTAAACGTTCAAAACAACTCAATTCGTCTTGTCTCAGACACAGAGCAGTTTCTTTCCATCATCATTTCATACAATATGTAGTTTCGTTCTTCAAATAAATTATAAATAATATTTCCTCTATCCGAAAATAGTTGCCACATTTCACTTCGATTTTCAGTCCGGAAATAATTGCTACATTTCGTAAGGAGCAAGAAGTAATTCCCAACAATTTGTTGTTAATTTGAAGGGATAACATAAATAAATCATAGACACAACAGTTTAACATATTTTAAACTTTATTTTCATAAAAATCGCACTGTTTTAATAGAGTTTTCATCACATTTTATGGAAGTAATTAAAGTCGAACTTCGTCTGAACTTCTCACCGGTTAACAGCAGTTTTACGAAACTTGTAACACTCTTAATTTCTTTTCCTATTTCCAATCTGTCATGTAATGTACTTTTGGGAATTGTTGATTCATGTGTCAATGATTTTAATGTGATTCTTTTGCAGATGGGAATTGTGGAAATGTATTGAATCTCTTGATTATAGTCTTTTAGATTATGACCACACTTCTTTTTACAAAAATCAACGATAATCATCACAGTGTTAATTTTACACACTTTAGTTTGTTTCCAGAATTTTTAAATTTTGGACCAAGAATAGCAAAACTTCTTAGTTTGAGTATTTGACATTTTGCAATAAATGCAAAATTTGCTTACGATCATTATTACTAAATTTTGCATATTACATGTTTTTTTTGCCTCGGTTGGTTCTTTTCTTGGCATTTTGAAATTATGTTACAGCGGTTTAATAATTAAGTATGTAATAATATCACTTTTGCAAAAGCAACGTAAAACAAACGCACATTAAAATTTAAACAAAGAGCAGAAGGCCATCACATACTTGGATTTATACAAAAAATCTATATAAAATGAATGTCAAACGTAGTGACAGATGATCTATTAAAATTTTCTCTTCGTATTATTATTGAATGCGGTAAAAATCGGAGGTGATGAACAAACAAACAAAACAACAAAATTGGGATCGTTGATTGCTTTCGCGTAAGTCGTTTCTTTTTATTATTTATGACGGTTGCGGAGGGCATTGTATATAATATTAATAGGGTAATTCCGGGATTTATTTAATATAAAAAAAAATGGACAAAACGAAAATATTATAGCGCGCGGGGGAAACAATGGCTTCGGAAGCTGCAGGACAATGAGAGAGAGTGTCCTGTGCCTGAGTTGCGTCACTCACACACACACACATCCTTTCGGGTCTCTCTCCTCCATATCTCTTGTCCACAAACACACAAACAGGACCAAATCGGCATGGAAAAATATATCTAACTACTACCGCATGGGATATTTCCACGAGATTTATGCAACGTGTAATGTCGTCCGGCGCGATGAGACAGCATCCCTTTGGCCATCCACACACACACACACACACCATCACAGCAACCCTTGCGCGACCCCCAGGTTAATAGTGTCCGCTGCATTTTTATTCCGGCCGTCCGCGACAGACCACCCCGATCCGAGGGTAGTAATTCATTTCTCTACAATATATATATATATGCGTGTGTGTGTGGTGAGAATATAATTTGTGGGGACACGGCAATCGTCGTGTGTGTGTAAGAGAGATAGATAAATAGACATGAATTGTGAGAGCGAGAGGAATGGAGATCAACCCTCATGGATTCGCACAGTCCTCCCACACCGAATCATCAAAATCGGCACAAACCCCTTCTAATACACGATTGATATGCTGACGCTGACCGCACATCTCTCTATCACACATATCCATATCCGCACATTACTCTCCTCTCTGCTGACGATCGCAATTCCAGAATCGACCACACTCTATTTTCTGCACACTCCCACCCACAACTTTTTTTTTGTTGTCCCTTCCTGTGTTTTGTCTTTTTTGTAGTTTTTTTTTGTCTTCTCTTTTTTTACATCTTTTATTACCCTCGTTTCATCAATTTCATCGACACTCCGATCCTCCGCTTCCGAACCTACTCATCAAACCCATAATTCAAGACAAGACCATTTCCAAATCTTATTTCTATTCGACCATGCAAAGGGTTTCCAAACTATGTTAATATGTGTTCCATGAAAACTTGTAATGAAAAAAATACTAAATAAACCAACTTTCAGCAAGATTAGATGAATTTGGCTTTAGATGAAAATTTGATAAATTGCATCTGAATCTGTTTTAAATGAAAGAAATGTAGCGTGCCTAATTTGAACAAATTAATTTGCATATATTTTCGAGATTGACTTACAGTTTATTAGAATTCATGTATTCATATAAAAGAATAAATTGAAGATATTGTTGGATATTGTGTAGATACAAAGCAACAGAAATTAAATCGATTGTGGGAAAGGATTCCGTTTGGTATTGTGCGCCCATTCAGTTGTATTCGAATGGAACACACGGCGATGGGTTAGCACCACTTGACGGTGCAGCATCGATATCATCGAGAGCAGAAGACGAAGAAAGGAAGAAGAAAGAAAAACAAAACAAAACAAAAATAGTCTTCGAATCCGCCCGTAGGTAATTCGAAGTCCTTCTACCTGGATGCCCTCTCTCGCATTATACAACAACAATCGGGACTTGAAATGGAGACTTGTCGACGACTGCCGCGGCGCAGACTGCCAGTTTCTGAATGGGAATGCCAAATTGTTTCTTCGAGATTGCACTAGCATCTCTCTCTCTTTCTTTCTCTCTCAAGTTATATAATATATGTATAAATGTGTGTGTTTGTATGCTTGAATGGTGGTATTAACAAAAGGGGGGATGTGTTTTTGTGTTTGCGGTGGTGCCCTTTTTGTGCGATCCATTAAATTCGGTATTAATAGAAATCCAATTCCATTGGGATCGCTTTCACATAAACACACACACACAATCAAATATATATGTATATATATATACAAATACACTCACAGATTTGGTAGTGAAACGGATGAAAACTATTAACAAGAGTAAAATTTTAATTGGCCCTTGGTCCTTAACCGTTGTCCAAGTCGAAGCTTTCCTCGTGCTGCCCACAATAATTATAAAGATTAAGGAAAGGAGTGGGGTTGAAAGAGTGCATGCGAGAGCGAAATAATGAGAAGAAAAGAGAGAGAGAGAGAGGAAGTCACAGATGGGGTCTGAAAATCAATGAGAAGGTCGACCCGTCGCCGCCGCCAAAGTCGTCACCTAATCCGCTTTTAATATAACTTTGGCTCGAGTGTGTTACAGCAGTTAATAAACATCTATGTTCTTCTCTCCCTTTCTCTTATATGGCAGAACGTGCGAATGAGAAAGGGAGATAGAGTGATGAGCAGTGTGGAAACGGAAAGGGAAAGGTGCGGATGCGAATGCGAGATGTTTGAGGGTCGTAAATATTGTACCGAGTGTTTCCTTTATGAAGCTTAATCTAATTTCGACACACACCATTCTTATCTCAATAACTGATAATTTGTACATCTTAAGATCAAACTTAAGTTCACTGATTATTAATTAGTTCATAAGTCTAATTAAAAATTATGCATATTTAAAGTGTTTGATAAATAAATTGAAATACGATCTTCTTTATATGTAAAAATAACCGATATTGTATATATAAAGGGAAACTTACAAAGTATTGTCACCCTGTATAATTAAGAATATTAAGAAAAGAATATTTACAAAGTATAATGTAATAATTTAAGTCTTTTATCGTCATATTTAAAATGAAAAAAAAAAAACGTTTATTCAAACCTAATTGAAAATGATGAATATTTATTATAAGGATCGACTAATTTGTTAAAAAATACTAGAAAGCCGTTTATATTGGAATATTTTGTAAATTTTATTTGTAAACTAAATATCAATATTAGTAAGTAAATGAAGATATATAGAATATAATTACAAAAGGATATAAAGAAAGTTTTTCCAACCATTAATATTAATTTTTAGATTGAAAAAAAATAATTATATAAAACGAGGTTGTAATAATCCCACATTTATACCTAAAAAGCAATAATTCCCTAACTAAATTTATATACGTATGCATAAGATTATATACGTTGGTAACAGGATAATTTTTACTGAGTCTATAATATCTATTATACAAATTATAATTTCATGTATATTTTCATTACGTTACTTTAACCATATAGCATAAGAAATAGTTGGAGAAATGAATTAAATAATTATATTAATTATTATAATTATATTAGGAATTATTGAAAGTAGATGTACAAAAGACATGTGAATATTAAGTAGGATTAGTAAACATAAAAAAAATAGTTGTCAAACAAAATGACAGTTTCTAAACTTCTGCCACCCTTTATATTTTTATAATTAATTATTATCAATTATATTATTACACTAAATGTAGATTGGTACGATTGTTTGTCTTCGGTGGCAATCGCAAGCCCGACAACCGAAAAACCGTCAATTAAATTCCCAACGTTCGAAATCCCGACAACCATAATCCCGACTATATCGAAAATGTCTAACATAACATTTTTATATTATTCCGGAGCGTAGTGACTTTTAAATTGTTATTAATAATAAATAATAACAATTAATAATAATAAATAATTCAAGAAAATCAAATAAATTAATAATAATTTATTGTTATTAATAATAAAAGTTTAACGATATATATTTAATTTTTCGATATAGTCGGGATTTTGATACAGTCGGGATTATGGTTGTTGAGATTCTGATACAGTCGGGATATGGTTATCAAGATTTTGATATAGTCGGGATTTCGATACAGTCGGGATTTCGAACGTCGGTATTTCAATAGACGGTTTTTCGGTTGTCGGGCTTGCGACATAGACCCGTTTGTCTTATGTTATTAAAGTGTATGTGAAGTATTCTGCATATATTCATGTCCTATGCTTCTAAATAGTGAATCGCCCTGTATATGGATGGATATGAAAAGAGGCGAGTTTATAAAGTAAAACATATTCAGTTGATCCTTTTATTGAAATTCAGGAGTCGACCTACGTTGGTGTCCCGGCGTCAGCCGCCCCCTTCGATCCGTCGTAATTGAAAGGACCCATGACTATGACATAATTGTATGTATATAATATATATATATGTATATATGTGTGCGTTTGCTAATATATTGTATCGTCGCCGTTGCCGTAATACTAATTTAATTAAATTCCGGTGGAAACAGCGCATCCCCCGACACCGGCGGCACAGTTTCAAAAGATTATGCAAAAACCTTTTTCAATAGCGAAACGAACACGCACAATGGCAACCGCCCGACACGCCCGACACAAGGAATTCAATTCCAATTCCAATTTCCCGGCAATTTCGAGCCCGACCTCCGAACATCCGCGCCACCCCACCGACCCATCACCACCCCTCCGCGCGCTCGTCGCAGCCACCGTCTCCGCCAACAAATGTGTTTATCAAATTAAATACACTCGGAACTATTTTAATTAAAATTATTAACGCCTCCACAATGCAAGCCCGTACTCTTTCCGCTCCGGATGTCTTGAGATCAATGGTGGAGATACCTTTGCATTTAGAATCTTGGGTCTCAAGACCGAACGATCTGCACTGCATTCGATTATTGAAATTTCTTAAATTAAAAATAAAATTTAAAGTTTTGCAATATTAGAACTTCATTGAAAGTTTACAAGAAAATTACAATTACTTTTTTTTCGCTGTAAACTCAGAGATAATTATAAAATTACTAAAATTGTTTAGTTGATTTTGAGTATTTAGAGGGATTTTAGAGATTATTTGCAATGTCGCTAATGTGCATCAACCGGCAATTGAAACATGGATTTTTAATTTACATAACATTACCACCGAATCTATATTACATCAAAAGAATGGTATAACCGTTTCATGTTTCATTTTATTGATCAAGTAATTTTCAATTGCTAGCTACTTTATCGCAAAGACTGCGAATTGTTGAGAATAGCAACGAGCGCCAAATGGATGTTTTGTAATTTCGAATCTCGATAGCAGAATGTAATTTAAGAAAAAAGAAATATAAGAAAGAGGGCACAACAACTACTCTTCTTTTAAAAAATGTAACATTAGATTGAATGCATCATTGGACATTTATCCAATAAATTGGACAGCGTTGTAAAGAATCAGGTTGTAAAGATCAAACCGATGTATTTTGTGACAAATGTAAAGTTAGTTTATGTCTAAACATATATATTAATTCTAATTTTTTAAATTTAAATTAATTCCGGCGTTATGAGGTTAATTAGTGAATTAATTTATTTTTTACTATTTCCGAGTTTCTTATAACAGAAGGGTTGGCATAAGAAGTGAATACTTGCTAGTATTTGCAGTTATCCATTACTTTTATTAAAAAAATATTATTATTTATGTAGCAAAACTATATGTATATATAATTTTAACCGCTTTGTATATTCTAATATTTAGGAGATGTTGTTAATGGTGGGTATTGAACGAATAATAATTGTATATTGTATAAATCTTATTTTATTGAGGCCTGATATGTTGATGGTGGCCAGTATGTTTTATGATAAAAATAAATATATTACAAAGAAATAGATTACATTTAGTAACTGAGTGGTAACTATTAGCTTAGTCTAATAGTAACACAGTGTGTGTCGTGGCATCCAATTTAGTGATGGTAGTAGGCTGGAGCAGCTTGGGCGTAAGCTGGGGCAGCGGCGTAGGCTACTTTGGCGATTGGGGCGGCGATGGAAGAGTAGGAGACGGCTGGGGCGGAGGAGTAGGCTACTTTAGCTACTGGAGCAGCAGCGTAGGAGTAGGCTGGAGCGGCGGAGTAGGCTACTTTAGCTACTGGAGCAGCAGCGTAGGAGTAGGCTGGGGCGGCGGAGTAGGCTACTTTAGCTACTGGGGCAGCTGCGTAGGAGTAGGCTGGGGCGGCGGAGTAGGCTACTTTAGCTACTGGAGCAGCGGCGTAGGCAAGGGATGGAGCGGCATGAGCGTAGGTGGCGACTGGAGCGGCGTGAGCGTAAGTGGCGACTGGAGCGGCGATGGTCTTGACGGCAACGGCAGCTGGCTCCTTGTGGACGACGGCGTTGAATCCATTGTGGGCATCGGCGGTGTATTCTACAGTCCTCTTGGAGCCATCAGATTCGATGAGGGAGTAGCTTCCCTGGACGGAGTCACCACGACGGGATTCTTGCTGGCTCTTGCTGTCTCCGGTGTGTGGGTCGTTGACGGCGTATCCGAAGTCGTAAGCGGCTGGGGCATCGGCGTAGATGGCCTTGGCTACTGGGGCGGCGGCGTAAGCGACTGGAGCGGCTACCTTGGCGTAGGTGGCAACTGGGGCGGCATGAGCGTAGGTGGCAACTGGAGCGGCATGAGCATAAGTTGCGACTGGAGCGGCTTGAGCGTAGGTGAGGGCTGGGGCGGCGTGAGCGTAGGAGACGGCTGGGGCGGCATGAGCGTAGGAGAGGGCTGGAGCGGCGTGAGCGTAGGAAAGAGCTGGGGCGGCGGAGTAGGCAACCTTAGCTACTGGGGCGGCGGCGTAAGCAACCTTAGCTACGGCTGGGGATGAGTAGGTGCTGTAGGAGACCGATGGGGCTGACGAGTAGTGAGCCACTGGGGCGGCGGCGTAAGCGGCCACTGGGGCGCCATATCCCAAAGGAGCTCCGGCACGGGCTACAGCCAAAAGGGCGGCGAATGCTACGAACTGCGAAAACAAACAAAACAATTAGTTAAAATCCATAAACTGTGTTGTCTGTCAGCAGGATTCAGAAGAAAATCTTTGAAAATTCTTCGAACTTTATCTGCCGATGTTACTCACTTTGAATGCCATGTTGTTGTTGTTGGATTGGAGATGTGAGTGAGTCTGATTGTTTCAGTTTAGTCTGCTGGTATATATACTGGACTAGGCCTAAGGTGTGGTCCTGCAGCCCGGGTCCAGTTTGGGCCTTTCACCGAGCAAGATTCGCGGCGACGGTGGTGACGACGCCGAACGCACCACCGACCAACGATATACGAAACGATCTTTTCTTTCCTCTTTCCTCTTGCTTTTTTTTTCCTTCTTCTCACATAAAAATTGCATGCATCTCACGAAAGAGAGCAAACCACAAACGACACAAAATAAAACTGTATCACATACTCGGAATTATTGCAATTTCTCAAGACCTTTTACAGCAATCGACCAGTTTTCAAATTGAATTATACATATACAAAGAAAAATATAATAATAATAATTTATTGGCCAAACATCAATACATAAGAAAAAAAAATACATTCTATACATATAAATAAATTCTAACACAAAATAAAAAAAAAATATATATATATATATTAATAGGCTGGCCAAAGGGCTAACGACCGTGGTCTTTCGTCCAAGAAAAATATAAATACGCATTTAACAATTTTATTTAATGCATTTTCATTTATTTGGGAATTATCTCATTATTATCCATACATTTTTAATAAATTTGCAATAATAATTTTTTAATCTGATGGAATCATTTATTATTTGTTCATGTTAATTTATAAAAATCTTCTCTTGAACATAACTTTATACAATTTTATAAATGTAGTTCTTAATCTTATTATATCAAATGACTGGAAAACTGGAATTATTAATAATCTGGGATTTTTCCCTATGAAATTAGAACATTATTTATTTGATTGAATATAATATACTAACAATTACATTGCATTGGGAATGATTCATTTTGGTTGCAGATTTCGTATCGAAACTTGATGATTTCATTAGAGTCAATTATTCTACGAACGAAACGAACGCATACAAAAAAAAAACAACCTAACCAATCGACCTCTAACTAAGCCCTCGAGTTTACAATCTAGATCGCATAGGAAAAACTCGCATCGATATCCAAGATTCCATTTCTGCACTAGTTAAATGAATTAACGCAATTTTTCTATCCAGTTTCGTGCGAGAAAACGGATCCAAGAGCAAGGAGCGCGATCGTCCTTCGAATCGAACACAAATCAAGCGATTTTCGTTTTCGTTTTCTTTCGTCATCTTTATTTACTCTTCACCCACAATTCGCTGTTTTCTTTTCAATATATTGTTCTTGATTAAATCAGCTTACGCAATTTACATTCTCTTATAGTGAGGTGATCTTTTTCTAGTTTTTTTTTAACATAAAATATTTATTTTAGAAATTGCGGTGAACGCGATTTTCGCAATGTTTTAGATCATTTCTAAATTTCTGAATATTATTATGGATTTATATATACTAGTTATTATAATCTTATCTTAATGTTTAATTTTATAAAATTTATTTCCTTTCTTTTATTATTTTCTTATGACGATTACTTTACTTTTATAAAAGTTCGTAAAATCCGTTATTTCAAAACAAAATCATAATGGTAATGTTAAAATAAAATTTATAAAATGATTTCAATACAAAAAATATTTAAAAAAGATTGAATTATTATTTTTTATTTTCAGTTCAAAAACTTATGATTACGACTGGTTTAGTGTATTAAATGTTATGCTTTGGTCAAATATTATTAAAAGATAATTTAAATTAAGCTGAGATGCCTTGATTGGACCGATTGACGCATATATAACAGTTCCCAATTGTATTTTTTTTAATAAGTTATATTATTATTGAAAAGTAAAAGATTTTATAGTAATAGTAATCATAAAGTGTACATTATTTTTTTCATAAGTGCGAAAGGTGTGAATGCTAGTTATTAGATTACTATGCAATGAGTGTCGAAAATATATAAAAACTACGGTTTTGTGCAATTATTTTTGGTGCTCTCGTTGTAAATTGAATTGGTCGATGTCGACGAGGCACTCTGAGTTTTTGTTTTGAAAAACAAACCTAAACTAATAAAAATATATTAAATAATAAATAATAAATAGAATAGGAATAAATATAATAATAGGATATAAAATATAATGTTTTTATTTTTTTTAATTTATCGAAACGGAGATACGTGTCGCAATCGAAACCTTTCCGATTGCAGCGGCAAAAATCATATTCTCGTAACATTTGACCCCGTTCGTTGGACGAGTCATGTACGAACTAAGTACGGTGAACGAGTCATGTACGAACTAAAGTACAAAAAAAAAAGAGAAGTCATAACAATTTCATATGGCGATATGCGCCAGTTCTAGTTTCAACTAAATGTTAGATCCTGAAAAGCAAAGAGCAGTCCGCGTACTGCACGTACGTAATACGAGAGATATATTTGTATTGGGAGAGTGGGAACCTTGCTCTTTCCTCAACGTCCATATAAAACACGCTCATATATATATATATATTTCCCCTTGTAAATAATATAAATGAGTCTCAAAATTGAGAAGGATATCGATGCGGAATCGGCACTTTTCTATAATTTATAGTGTAGATTCATGGCGATTCCCCGATTGCGTAACGAGAAATTAAAATTAAATAAATATAATTAACGCGCGTCGTTCGCTGTAAACAAATTATGTAAAGCTGGAGGAAAAAATGCGCGAAGCGTTGCGTAAAAGTGAACGAAACCGGTGCAAATAGTTGGAGGAATCTGGATCTGAACCGATTGATTGCTATAATTTTGAATGTCATTTAATTATGTAGAAAGCGGCCTGAGAAAGAATTATTAAATGTCCTGTTTTAGGTTGTTTATTTCTTTCTTCGGTTTAATATAGTTTCTGTTTCACAACTTACTATTTTTGACGATAAATTAAAATAAATTTTACATATTTCACAAACTCGAATATATTGTCTTCGTTAGAAATTAATTGAAATTTCTGTATTTCTGTAACAAAATTGATTCATTAGTATCAATTTACTAAACCGAATGCAATTTTAAAATAAATGTATTTAGAAAATATTTCTTAAATACAGAATCTATTATTTGTATTTACATAAAAGTTATGATTTATACTTTGAAATTAGTAAATATTTAAAAGTTTGTATTAAAGAAAGGAACTAATTTAGTCAAAAATATCTAATTTTCTAGTTCTTCATATTTTACTTCTGCTTAACAAAAAAATATTTAAAATATTTAAAAAAAAGTATGTCTTAAAGAAAGAAACTAAGAAAATGAGTAGCATAAGTTACATTTTTAACCTATCTTCAAAATTTCTGGTATTCAACTAATGTCTCCTTTTGAATTGTAAAATATAAAATGTATTAAATATATATTATTTGTCTCCTCATAGAAAAAGTATGCAAAAGTTACGGATTTTTAGTTCTTAAGCTGTCTTAAAAAAAAATAAAAAACTAAAATGTAAAATATTTATAAATTTGTATTAAAGAAATAATCAAATTTATTGTGTGCAAAATCATATGTAAAATCTGTATATTGTATTGCTTATTATCATTATGATTTCTTCTATGGAATTGTTAAATATTTCAAAATATATCTTATAGAAAAAAAATATTCAAAAGTTATGTATTTTTAGTTCTTAAAACAATTTTACTACTTTTTAACATTTTTTTTAATTGGAATGAAAAATGGTTTAAACTTTGTATTAAGAAAGAACTAATAGATTGTCAGTATTCTCAGTATATTCTGCTGTTTATCTAAGTATGTACTGTGTTTAACATAATATATTCTTTGCAATTGAAAAATATTAGAAAATTTGGAAAAATCTGATTTTCTATTTCATAAAGTATATTCAAATATTAATGTTGTTTAACAGAATTCCTTTTTTGCTCTATTAATAGTATTCCCATAAAAAAAAATATGCAAAAGTTTTGAATTTTTAGTTGTTAAGTTGTCTTCAAAATGTACTGCTCTTTAATATCATCACTTCTTTGAAATTATAAAAGTTTGTAATAAAGAAATAATTAAATTTATTGTCAGTATTCTCATCAGAAAATATGCAAAAAAAATCTGATTTTATCAGTATTTTCAAATATTACTGCTGTGTAATCAAATTTCTTCTTAAACAAACAACTAATATATTTTTTGTATTCCCATTAAAAATTGTATGTATATTGTTGAACTGTGCCAAGTAAACATTTCTTCTTCGAAATCGTTTTATGTGTTATTAATAGTGAATTTTACGTGCGAATAATGGAGATGACGAATTAAGATATCATCATTATTCATCAGATTATCGCACATCAAGTTTCTCCCAATCCGAAGTCTGATGCGATAATATGTTGGCGACCCTGATCCACAACCTGTAACCCGTTTTCATACCTGTTTCATTAAAGAATTGAACGGTGTGTCTTTAAGCATTGAATTTCGAAATAAATTACGCATTACCCGATTCGAGATGCTCGTTTTACTTCTCTTCAATGCAATAACCGAAGTTATTAGCTTAATTATTATTACCTACTTGTATATCGATTGGGTCCGAGAGGGTGGATTAAAGCGTTCGTTTGTTTTGAATTTGCGTGAGTCGCGGGGGGAGGGCGGCAGTGGCGATGGTGGCGCCCAACCGCCCATCGCCGCCCCCTAAAACCCCCGCAGCAGCAGCATCAGGATGATCGGGGGCGGTTTGGGCGTTCGGGGTTCTTCTCACTTATGTTTGTTTGGTTTGTAGTGTGTTTGTGATGTCGACAATGGGTTTCGGGACTAGTTCGTGGAGCAACAATTGATAAAGTGTTGATTCATTGCCATTGACATGTGTGTCTGCTGTGTGTATTTGTCTATTTACTCTCTCGCTCACACCCATCCCCGTTCCATAAACAAACACGTATTTATCTCTCTCTGTCTCTCTCTCTCTCTCTTTCACAGTATAGGTGGATAGGTGGTATTGTCGGGGGCACAAAGAGGCGATTATGTTTGCACGGACATAAAGTGCCATCATCAACGGCGATCATCGGATCGGCCCCGTTGGTGGTCACTTACCATATCACCACATCAAAACCCATCCTCTCTCCTATCAATGCCAATACCAATTGGCATAACACGGAAGTAACAGCAAAAATACACGTCACATTCAATACAAAGAAGTCCTTGCTTTATTATGATAATAAATATTATATACCAAATTATGGTATACAACACGCACTGCTTGAATCCGGACTAATCGAGGAATTTAACAAGTCCGTATTAATCGAAGGCGCACTATTCGAGATATTGTTATATATTAATTTTAAATTTCAATAGAAAAATCAAATTTGCGTGTTTCATAATTCATATTTTTTCACGCATAACGCATAACATAATTCAGCAACCGGACTAATCGAGGATTTTAAAACCACATAAAAAGAAACAGCAACGAACGTGACTTAATGAAAAAAAACGATCAATTGTAATTTTCTGTATTCATTTTTTAGTTTTCTTAATTAAAATTGAAATTTTCAAACCGGACTGATCGAAGTAGCACTACACGAGACTTTGCTCTACAATATTTATCATCACTAATAAGAAAATGTATTGTAACAGTTGCAATGTAACAGTCATATCAATTATTTGTTTATTAAAAATATTGAATCCGAATTGCTTTAGTTTCTTTTAATATTATTTTTATTATTATTTATGGACTTTCTATAATTTGAAACATTTATCAAATTATAGTTTACAAGTTACAGTTCTACAAATTCCAGAAAATACGAAACGCAATAATTTTATATATTTTCTTTTTGTAAACTGTAAAATAGTTTTGCTTCAGAATTTACGTATTAATTACAAAAAAAAATAACATTTTCCAAATTTTTTTGGAAAGTAATGCTATTAAGAATTGTGAAAATGTATAATTTAACAAAACCGTATAATTGAAGTACGGTGTTATAAGAAGTTTAATGTTTTTAACCGTGTTATTCAAAAATCCATGTAACTTAAGTACCGTATAATTTGAGTGTTGACAAACCTGTAATGTTTAAAGCAATATAGTTCATTTGTTTTCAACATTTTTAATTAAAAGAAATTCAAAATGTTAGTCAATTATTTTTATTTGTGTGATAATAATACTCAGTAATAATACTCAGTAAGTTTTAATGAATTTGTTGATTAGAAGGTGGTAATTCCTTTTTCCTGGACATTTTCTAGAAAAGAGTTAAGATTTTTAATATTGGAACATTATAAATTAACAATTTTCATTTGTGCATTGAATTAAATATTACTAGAAACTAGAGTAATCTTAGAAATATTGATATTATTATAACAGTATCTTGTGAATTAACGAAAAATAATCGGGTTTAAAAAGGTCGAAGTCGTTGCGTAATCTTCGTTCATCCACGTAATCATTAATGTAAAACAGTAGAACTATGCGTTTATTTTGTTAAATCTGATTGTCGTTTGTTTAGTGTATTGGGTGCTGCGATCATCCACGTATCTCGTGCATCGTAACCGATTGATACACCGCGACGTCGTGTAACACACATATGAATGGATTTCGATTGGCGTGATCCACTTATTCACTTATTCGCAATTATTACGCGATGACATAACGCGGTCATAAAAAAATGGAAAGTGGTCCAAGCGTGGCTCGAGTCGATGTAGAGGCGGCGGTGGAAGCGGTTGCGGCTGCGGTAGCATTGGAGGTGGCGGTGGTCGGTATTAGCCGCCTCCACCCTTCCATCGGGTCACACAAGAGGCGTCCTTGGCGACCGCGAACGGCCGTCTTATGGGTATGTGGAACACTGGCAGAAATCCCAGCTATCACCTGGTGTGTCCAGGTGAAAGGACCGCGCCCGCGGACCACAATACCATTTATTGCGGATTTTGTTTTCTCATTCCAACGCACCATTTCAATCTCTATACTCTCGCCGATTCCCACCAGAACTATCAAATTTAATCACTAAATTAACCATATTTAATTGCGACTGCATTTTTTCCTAACCAATACCAAATTCAATAATCAAAACCAACTACATGTAACCGTACGTAGTTTGTAAAGGTTTTTTTTTAGAAGTTTGTATTTACGTGGATTATGGTGTTACGTAAAATTTCAAGTCTATCGTGGTCTACGGTGCTATAATTGCAACGATTTATTAAGCCTCGCGGTTTTCTCGCAATAAGCTGTCAATGTTGATAAAATTATTTGTTATGCTTCTAGAGAAAAAAGCGTTTTATCCAATAAACTACATATAGTACGTACATGAAATTACAATTATATTAAAGATGAACATGTAGTATCTTATATTCATATTTGTGGTATCTATAATTAGTCTGTAATTAGATAACTAATTAAAAAAAAACTTTGTGAAAGTAGTGTCACTTCAACTACCCCATAAATTAAATATTGAATATTAATGTATAAATTTAGCATATATACCCTCATACGTATTGTATTCTTCGTTTTTCTGTAATTTGCCTCGACATCTGCGTACAGACATTTGATCATATTTCTCGAAAACTACAATCAGAACATAATCAATTAATAATCAAATTAAATACAAATATAATGGGAGTATAAAATGAGAATACTCATATTTGTAGAGTAATTGGTTTGTCTGCAATAAATTATCAAATTTAAAAAATATTTTATTAAGCCTCAAAAAAAAGGTGTCATTACATTTTAACATATTTCTCGAAAACTATAAGCAGCACATACATCAATTAATAATCAAAGTAATTACAAATATATAAGGTGCATAAAATGGGAATAATCATATTTGTGGAGTAATTGGCTTGTCTGCAATAAATTATCAAATTTGAAAAAAAAAATATTAAGCCTCAAAAAAGGTATCATTTATTTTAATACATTTCTCGAAAACTAGAAGAAGCACATACATAAATTAAAAATCAAATTAATTACAAATATATAGGGTGTATAAAATGGGAAATTTCATATTTGTGGTGTAATTGGTTTGTCTGCAATAAATTATTAAATTTGAAAAATATTTGATTAAGCGTCAAAAAAAGGTGTCATTACATTTTAACACATTTCTCGAAAACTACAAACAGCACATACATCAATTAAGGATCAAATTAAATACAAATATATAGGGAGTATAAAATGGGAATACTCATATTTGCGGAGTAAGTGGTTTGTCTGCAAGAAATTATCAAATTTTAATAAGCTTCAAAAAAAAGTGTCATTACATTTTAACATATTTCTCGAAAACTATAAGCAGCACATACATCAATCAATAATGAAATTAAACATAAATATATTATAGTGTAACGTGGTAAAGTTGACAACACTGAAAACAACGCTCCACGGTGGAACGATGTCTCCAGAATTTCGGGGAGACTGGATCGAACCGTGAAAGATTACGGTTAAGGAGCCAGGTAGAGAATAAGGAAAAGAAGTTGGAGTTCTTCCTCTCAAGAAAAGGAAGTGGCGCCCAGAATCTTCCCACGTCGGAAACTCACGCCCAACCCGTCGTGTATATAATGCAAACATTCATAATTGTGGTATAAATGATGTGTCTGCAACAATTTATCAAAATTGTAAAACATTTGATTAAGTCTTTAAAAATCAGTGTTTTTAAATTTTATCGTATTCCTTTAAATTTGTTCATTTGCTGTAAACGGAATTTGATTTATGAACAGTTTTTATTTAAATTCTTGATCTTCATTAATTAAAGCGTAATCCCATTGAAGCAAAGTAATAAGGTTGCTAAGGCTTTCATCGGATGGGGCGCACTCTTCCAGTCCATTTGATCTCAATGGAAGCTAATCCATTCTTTCGCAGTTTCCTGGCCGACTAATGCTGTTATTCATCTTCGGATCATCCAAAACTTTCTAAAATCTCAATTTAATCTGTAAATTGTCAGATTAAATAAATTATTTGTTCAAATAATGAACCTTGACTTATGTAATGATCGAGAATCGTTGGAATTTCACAGCTTAATCAACGCTTTTCACGGATGTTGGAAATTACTTTTTTTTTACTGAATAATGTAACTTAAAGCAATGTAACATTTCATACTTATTAGAGAATAATTATATGTAACAAGATGATTACACTTATGAGATTTCTTTACATCAAAACAGGTTTCAATAAGTAACAGAAGAAACAAACAGATTAAAAAGTCTAACAAAAATAAGCAGGTGAGAGGAATGAGGGCGTGCGTTAAAGTTTGTTGAACATTTTTGGCTTCAATTCCAATAAATGAGAAGATCTTGCACAACGAAAGCAGCTGGAAAGCAATTTGAATACCTGCGTTTTCATCCGCAAAACAATGTCACGGTTACGCAACATCCTGCGTCATTCCGTTTCGATCCGAATCGGGATAAATATATTCGAGAAATAGATGGATGGATTTATGCATGGTGTGGTCAGGACCGTAACTTAATATTTGTCATGTTACTTTGACAAAAAAAAAACTACTTTTATTAACAAACATTTTGACAGGTTATAACCAAAGATCCAAGAATGCAATAAATGTAACACTGCACTCTTTTTAAAACTTATATATTTATATATCATTTCATTAAACTTTGATAAGGTCACTACTTTTTCAAAGTTTAATAAATTAAATTCACTTTGACAATTTATTGCAAATAGACGACGAACACCAGAAATATGAATCAATACACGTTTTAAAGCTTAAATGTTAATATCATTAGTAACTTATATATGTACTAAAGATGGTTGTTGAGAAATACGATAAAATGTAAAGACTATGCTTATTTGAGTTATATCTTTGTATCAACTTTGATAGCTTATTACAAGAAAACCACGAATTTCACTAATATGCTATTATATAAGATGTAAAACCTATATAATAATCTTAAATTTCATTGCTAATTTATATATGTACTAATTTATATATGGTAATAGAGAAATACTTAAAATGCTGCTTTTCAAGGCTTAACAAATTGTTGTTCCAACTTTAACAGCTTATTACAGAAAAATCACGAATTCCACAAATCTACCACTACATTATTTTTAAAGTCTATATATTTTCCTTTAATTTAATTAAACAAATTTATCGAAAACTTCATGAAAATCTATAGAAATTTGCTCTTTCGAGAATTAAAAAAATATTTTCTTCAACTTTCACAGCTATTACATATAAACTAAGAATTCCACAAATATTCCAATACATGCATTTTAAAACATATTTATTTATATTTAATATCATTACTCATGTATGTATGTACTGAAGAAGTCTATTGAAGAATACAAAAAAAATATATTTCAAGGATTTAATAAATTCTTGTTATAACTTTGACATCTTATTACATAAAATCCGCGAATACCACAAATATTACACTGCATACATTTTTAAGCCTATATATTACTCTGTAATTTCATTACTGATTTTTGTATGTAATGATTGTAGTTTATGAGAAATTCAATAAATTGTAATTTTGTAAATCGTTTTTTTCAACTTTGACAGCGTCTTGCTGAAAAACCATGAATGCCACAAATATGAATTTATGAAAACTTTGGTCCTTAAAATTTTACGTATAATTTACCAGCCATTACTTGCTGATGTGTTTGCAAATTATGGTTATAGAGTTATAAGATAAAATGTATAGTTACAACTTAATAATTTACAATTATTTGTATCAGGTTGCAAAATTTTAGGAAGTTT
This sequence comes from Nicrophorus vespilloides, assembly GCF_001412225.1. Lineage (NCBI taxonomy): Eukaryota > Metazoa > Arthropoda > Insecta > Coleoptera > Silphidae > Nicrophorus > Nicrophorus vespilloides. The sequence goes on along the minus strand of NW_017100112.1, from coordinate 49,587 downwards.
GATTACATTTTGCAATTTTTGATTGCACGTTTTTGCAAGTTTTAAACTATCTTTAATTAATCTTAACTACACTTATTCTTGTCTAATATTCAATAATGATTTATACTTGTTAATCCTAGATCCGGCACTGATTCATTCTCGAAGGGGGAAAGTTACGTTACATGGAGTTATGGCAATGGACATTATCCGCAATAAATACACCAATGCAGACTTATCTCATAGCCGAGAATTCGAGAACGAAAACGAAAATCAGTTTTATAATTGCAATTATGTCGTACTTCCAGCGGCGACGGGAAGAGAAAGAGAAGCAGAGCAACGGCACGAAGAAGCAGAAGAAAAAGTAATACTAAAAAAAAAATAAGAATATTGACCACAAACATACACACACACATGATTTACAATTCACGGAACGGCCTCGTCGTTTCGAACAGAGCAAAGAAAATTTTGTAAGAACCGCCGCTCCTCGACGGATCGGTTGCATTATATCATCGCAGTTTTTGTTGCATTTCTAGTTATACCTTACATTGTTTATGTTATAGAAACTTCTATGTTAAGGAGATTAAAAAAAATAAATTGGTGATTACATAAATTAAGTTAAGTTCAAATAATTATGTAAATGTGTATAAATAAAACAAATGAAAGGTAAAGAGTATAAGATTTCTAGTCTTGTCGTTCAATGACTTATCTTCTAGCTCTGATTCGTATTCCATCTGCGATACTCACCTTTTGTTAAGTCATCAACGAACGTTGTTTTCATGTAACTTCATCATGTTAATAGACACGAACCAATTAAACTTATTATTTTTTTTATATTTAAGAAAGTTGTTTTTATTAAATTTCTACTAAAAGCATTTTTTACCCACTTATGCTAATATTACTTTCATATAGTCCCATTCTTTTTTTCCCATTCATAATTAATATAATACTTACTAAACATACAATGCATTAATACATTTAACCCGTAAGTTCAACGGATGGGTCAGATTGACCCACCTAATATTTGATTTTTTTATTAGCATTCTATTGTAATTTAATTGTGGTTCACTTTTCAGTAGGAACAAAAACAGATTCTTGTTTTATTGTAGAGTGTATTTTGGGTCAAAGTGACCCGTCTGTAGAAAAAACGTTCATGAAAGTGAAATAACTCTGGTTTTTTATGTACCAAAGCAAATACTGTAAATGGAAGTACTAAATAAAACTGATATCATACATTTCTATAATGAGACTAAAGCAGATGTGGATGAACTCGATGAAAAATGTGATAATGGGTTTATTTTATTGTATATTAAATACCACTGGTGTCGACAGTTGTGTTATATATGAATCATCACCATTCGGCATAAAGAATCCTAGAAATTATTTGATAAAACAATCCCCGATAAAATATTCCCCGAAACCTAATGAATGGATTCCTACATTCAAAAGGAAGAGTTGTTTTTTTTTATCCAAGAGCGACAAGAAAACAGCAACGTTTTGTGACATATGCAAAAGATCAATTTGTTTTACTTGCTCGAAAATAAATTGCCTAAACTGTTTTGAGCAATAAAAGCAGTTTTAAATGATGGTAAATTCATTAAATGAAAAGAATTAATGTGTGTTTATTATAAAAATCAATAAATTGTTCCATTTTTGAAGTATTTAATAAACATAAGTACAGTGGAACCTAGCTTAGCGAGGATCTTGCATAATATTTGCATATGTTTCACTTTATGAGTAAAAATCCGGAAATATTGGAACGGAATAAACTCCTTAAGCGAGGTTCCACTATAGTACTTTTTATTTGTCGTTTGTACTTGCGAGATAAATTACAAAAAAAATAATTACTTAAATAAATTTCTTTATCATCAATTTATTGTAAATTCTATACAAAACCAAAACTATACATTTTGTCTTGTCACTTTCTCCTCGTATGTTTATTTAAAGTTTGTTTTTCCTTCTTCACATTTTGCTTATGCGATCTCATTTTAATCCAGATTAATTCACCAATCGGAAATATCAACAAAACAGTTTGGAATTTATTCAAATTCTATCGGTTTCGTACAATACCGACAGAGTACGTTAATTTATTTATGAAATTCCGTTTGACTAAATCACAACTAATAATTTAAATATTCACTTCCACTATTCATTAATTAATCTATTTAACATTGCATCCACGCTTATTTATTTGTTTATGTTGATGATTATTTTGAATATGTGAATTCTCTGTTTTACGAATTATTATTTATTTCATAATAATTAATTTCATACATGCTAAACACTTATATTTTTATTATTTTCTTAATATTGAAAAATTTTAAGATAGAAACAAATTGATAGAACAAAATAACGAATTTATATGAAGTAATCACAAAATATTAACAAAGAAAAGAAACTTTAAGTAAAAAAAAAATACACACATAATCAAGAGTATATGCCGATTAAGAAATAAAAGAAAAATTTGAAGTAGTTGAAATACGTATATAAAAGTAATTGAAATAAAAGTCTGCTCATATCTTAAAATGTATACTATACTCTCATCCCACCCATTTACATTCTTAATGTGGCTCTTCAACAACCAATACTTTAACTCTAACCGGTTTAAACCGGTTTTGTAGAAAAAATTAATAATTTAAAAAGTCGATTTTGTACAAATCTGAAAAAGCACAAATTTCCAATACAATTGTTTTTTTAAGGTTTTGTTATATCTATTCAACGATTAAAAACGTGTATTAGAATTTATATAAAAATGAGTTCACATTTTACAAATTCTGATGTTTTAAATTTTGTTAAATTACTGAACAAGAAATGCTAATGATTTCGTATTCCGTAAACTGCTTATAGCGTACTGCAAACATCGATGTGGGTCATAGCTAATTTATGTTAACTGAATTGGAAGTGAAAAAATAAAAATAAAAAGAAGGAAACGTAATTTGAAGCGTGTTCGGAATGGGACAGGTAGGAAACAAACGTTCGATTGTGTCGATCTGAACTTTTGCGAGAACGAAACGCATTTGCATACAATATCTTAATGAGATCCACTAAAGAAGTTTTTAAGCATAGATTCGTTTTATGAGATAATAGCAGAAATACCAAAGTACATTCATAATTTTAGTATTGAAAGAAAAGTATACATTTTCTTTGTGCATACAAATCTTTTTCATTAACATTGGAATGTTAATGGAGAATTAGTAATTAGAGAAAAAAAAAAGGATAAGTTGTAATATATTCAGGTTATTTTATGTCGATCGCGATCAGGAATTGCACTTTTAGCGCATATGTGTAGCAGTTTTAGCCTACATATTACATATAGAGATAGAAATCAAACGGATTTGGAAATTGGCGACTCTAATTTTTTTTTCTCTTGGATCGATTGGAAAAACGCAACTGGGAAATCTCGATTTGAGCTTCGATAATCGAAGCACTAAAAGAAATCAATTAAAAAAATAACTCGTTATTTTTTCTTTCTCTTCCGGTATTCCCAAGTTCGGATAGGTTTTCGCAGGTTCTGCAGTTTTATTGGCGTCGCTTCGTGCGGCGCGGCGATCCAATCAGGAGACTTGCTACAGTATTGCAACAGTTTCGGGGCGTCGCGACGCTCGATTGGCGCGACGCCGACGCGAATGGCATCTTCACAATACCACACATTTTAAACGCGCAGCTCTCCTCAGCATTTCCAAGCTTTTTCTGTAATATTTTTATCCTTTCGTGCTTTTACTTCGATTTCCTTGTACGGCCGAAGGATATTTGCATATCGTGAGGCAATTGTGCTTTAAAGGCTATTAGTCAACAAATGCGAACCGCTCGTAGGTTTTGTTATAATCCGCCTTGTGATTTGTTGCGAATCGCGTTACGTGGACGTGAATTACCGGCGTCTCTGTTGCGTAATCGCTGCTCGCAATGCGCCGAACAACGACCTAAGACAGATATCGCTGCAAATGAACCTATTTCGAACCAAAAAAAAATAAAAATAACAACTGTAACGAGCCTCGCACCGCATTAAAATCACTTGAAAACTTTTAAGGTTGGACTCGAGAAATCTTAAGTGCGAACAAATTTAATACTTAATAGTTTTTCCTTTCAAACTGAATGTAGAAAACAAATGTATAGCAACCTCAAATATCAGAAAAGAATGGATAAGAGCGTATTGCCACGATTCACATTAAAATTTAATTTTAATCAATTAAACTAATTATTTTACGAAACAATTATTAGTACGTAAGCAATTATACTTTAACTTAATTTTTGTAATTAATGAATTTTTGGCAATTAATTTCAGTTTCTTTCCTACTTGCGATTTACATTAAAGTTTATTTTTCAGGTATAATTTGATTGTTTTTACAAATGTGCATTTGACCACATAATTAATAATGGAAATTAAACAATTTAATACAAAAAAAAAACATTATATATCGCCATATCTTGAAGAAAATTAAAATAATTTACAATGTTTCATGCGATTAATTTCTTTTAATTGTATTTAAATGTAATAAATAGCGAAGTTAATTAAAGTTTGTTTTACTTCATGTCATGAGAATGAATATTTCTAATAAATTCGTATAATTATATCAACTTATTTGATCGAAATGTAAATGAAATTATTTATAGTAAAATGTACGATGTTTTCAAATAGGGATGTAAATGGTAATAAGATGATCGATAACGATTCGAATGATATTAATCTTGAGGTAAACGAGATGAAAACTATTGAGAAAATGCAAACAAACTGGGTAGGAAATAGCAAATACTTCCGTACGGAAATATTTTATTGATGCGCATTCTTCAAATAAATAAGCAATAAGAACTGATATCAAGAATTCTTATTTCAATTGAAAATGCACTCAAACCTGTTTTTACACGGACTACTTTTGCAAGTCTTAAACATAACACGGTTTTTATCAAATGTATAATTGATGTAATGCGGATGTATAATTTTACCACAACTTGGTTTATTTGTCGGAAAAGATGAATTGTTAATTGACAAACCTTACGAGGACGATTACATAATAGATGTTTTAATTACATCATTGATTACTCAAGTCAAAGCTGAATACCTTACCTTTCTAACAAGCCTATTACCATCTTCGTGCTGTCATCAAGCCTGCTATGACCTGCAGAAATTTGAAAAAAAAACTGAATAAGATTTTCTTAAAAATCGCTGTTTGATGAAAGAAAAAAGTATTTTCGTTAATAACTCAAAAAGCAATAAAATTTTGTTGTATTTCATGATTGCACCCTTACGCAACTTTTTATGAAACAAATGTTATGAAATGATCGTTACAACACAAGGAAAAAACCGTTTTTCGATTTTTTTTTCAGATTTTCGTAAATTTTTCGACAACCCTTTAAACTAAAGACCTTACCTTTCCAACGAAACTAATATCAAGAATCCGTTTCTTATACCAATCGAAAATGCACTCAAACATGTTTTTACACGGATTACTTTTGCAAGTTTTGAAAATAACACAATTTTTATCAAATTAAAATTGAATTTGCATATGTGGATGAATAATTTTACAACAACTCGGTTTATTTGTCGAAATAGATGAATTGACAAAACTTACGAGGACGATTACATAATAGAGGTTTTCTGATCTGATTTAAGAAAATTATAGAGAAAAGACTCTGGTCACTTCAAGTTAATAAAAAGGGTTTCAACTAACCACATTCTTATACATGATCCTCTTATTGAAAAACCTAAGTAATTTTAAAGAAAATTGACATCATATCTCATTACTATTCATACTATTTTCTATGTTAAGAACTAATCTTCCGATATTTCATATTTACGATATATATTTTTACACGTATTTTTCAGGAACGAATCTATAGTGCGAAAACAGGTTTGAGTGTATTTAAGAAATTAACTACGAATGAATTAGTAAAGATTTGAATAATTAAATTAACTATGTGTAATAATAATGTATAATAATAATAATTAATAATTATGTGTAATAATTAATTAATTACATAAATGTAATTTCCTTTGTAATATTTAGTTGCGAAACTCTGTTAAAATTCAAAGGAAAAATCGTGCGTTCGTTTTAAGACCGTGTAATTATTTTCATATAATTGATTGGTGATTGAGACCGTGAGATTGAGATAAAATCCGATACTGTCTTGATTAAACTGTGAGTGAGTACCTTTTTCGTTTGAACAAGCAACGAACGACCTTCGCTACACAATTTTACCTGGAATTGCAGCAGCACCAGACGAAGAAAGTGTTACACGATAATTAAAAGCCCCAGGAGTGCGTTTCTTTAAAAAAAAATAACGCCGTTTTAATGATTCATTCGCAAAACATTTAATATTTTATATATGTGCTAAATACAGTCAATTTCAGCTATATCGGCCTTCTTTAATTATGGTATATTTGGATGGTACAAAGTGTTTCTTTAAATCTCCAAAAAAAATGTGAATAAATATTTGTAACAAAATAATTTATGATTAATTCAAGAAGTAATTGTGAACATTTTATCTGCAATTTAAATAAATAATTGTAAAATGATAATTATATTTGATTAAATATAATTATCATCCTCTTAATTAAATAAATGGGGGGGAATAAATCTTTTAAGGCAGTTCAACAGCTTACGCCATCTGTTATAGAAGTGCTGTACTACTCAAATCATTGCGTGATCAGAACTCTATTTTCTATAAAAATCTGGAATGATGTATCATTCATTAACAGTTTACAAATTTAATTAATCTCATTTATTAATCAACTTTCAAATCTCTTTGTAGAATTAAATTACGTATTTAAACAGATTAGGTGTATCAGGGAATAGACGATATTTCGGAATATCAATTAATTGAAATACTCAATTCAAAACTGAATACCTTACCTTTCCAACGAGCCTATTCGTGATGTCATCAAGTCGCCTGCTACGAGCTGCAGAAATTGGACAAAAACTGAATAGGATTTACTTAAAAATCGCTGTTTGATGAAAAAAAAAAAGGATTTTCGTTAATAATTCGAAAACCAATTAACTTTTGTTGCATTTCATGAGTGCGTACGATGGACGCCACCCTTACGCAACTAGATAATGTAAAGCTGAATATCTCACCTTTCTAATGAGCCTATTTGCATATTCGATTTTTTTTGGCATCTTCGTGCTTTGGAAAAAAAGGATTTTCGTTAATAACTTGAAAACCAATAATCTTTTGTTGCTTTGCATGACTGCGTAAGATGGGCGCAAACCTTACGCAACTTTTTATGAAAAAAAAAAATAAAAAATGTTCGTTATGTAACAGGGAATAGACGTTTTTTCGATTTTTGTTTCAGAATTTCTTGACAACCCTTCAAAATAATTACACCGTAAATTCAATTCAAAGCTGAACACCTCATCTTTCCGTCGAGCCTCTTGGCATCTTGATTTTCTTAAAAATCGCAGTTTCGCTGAGATCCGGAGTTTTCATGTTTTTTCTTAATTACACGAAAATTACGTAACTTTTGTTGCATTTCATGATTGCGTAGGATGGTCGCAACTTTTTATGAAACAAAAGTTTATGAAACATAAGTTTCGATTGATACAAACAGAATAATTGGAGATAATTTTTAACCAAAGAAACGTGATGTTTTTAAGTACGTATTATTGAAATATAGGAAGTAGAAGAATAAGCAAGTATAAGTATATTCTATTGAACTGTTTAATGTTTAATGAAAAAATCAGAGAGAAAAACGTGAAAAAAAAACATCGAAATTATGAAATTAATTGTTAAACTTTAAAAGAATATATTTGGTTATTATATCTAATGGTTTGTATTCATATGTGTACAGTATATATTATCAATTACATAACTCTTGATTATTGACCCAACGGGGATGGAACTATTTCTGTGTTATTTATTTAACATATAAATAAATAAAGTTAATGATAATACATATTATTTGTTTTATTTTTATCTGTTTTTTTTTTGCGGAGTTTTGTAATTATTTATATGAAGGTACCATTCTCATAATATATTTACTACAATGATTGATTATAGCAGAGATCGGCCGACCGACATTCAAAGAGCATCATTATTCCTATTGCATCAATTATAAAATTTAAGCAAATCGATTCGTCAGCTGCTAAATAATATAATTTTTTTATATTCATATATATATATTAGAAATTTTTAATTACATGTTTTAAAGAATAGTTCATTAGCCTTCGTTTGATATGAAATACGTTAGTTTTGATCAATTACTAAGAAAGTTATTAAGCTTTAATGCGTTGGCGGTTTTCTCAAATCAAAACCCTTGAGTCTCGAAAATGACACAATATTTCGATTTGCTCTGGGAGACTAGAAGTAGAGAGGAGGTATCTGAGCTTTTCTTCCTTTTTTTTCCAATTTTTTCTTGTTTTATTAAAATATTTATAAAATCACTTACTTAATCATAAAAGAAACATCTTACCTATTTATTTTCCATTATTCTCCATTACCTACTGTTAAAAATACATCTAGCATCAATTTACATTAGTTGCTTTCAACAGTTTTAATCGTCAAAAGACAAAATTGAATTTAAAAATTAATGATTCCATTTGGAATCACTGGGCTAGAAAGGGATACAGGTCTTTATTGGATTTCCTGTTAATTCTACATTGTTCTGAATGCAAACTTAATAAACAACATGTTCCATTGCTTCCTTCTTCTATTTCCTTGTATAGAACACCTTTTCCTAAACTTCACATCTCACTTCGCGCGAGTACCACTAAACAACCATTGATCACTAAAGGTCTTTAGAAAACATACAACAAAAACTACAGCTAAGTGGGGCCAATTATTAAAATCTTTTACATAAAATATACTGAATCAGTGTCTTCACATAAGAATGTGCATTAATTCTTAATAGTCATAAGGTAATTAGTCAACAATCATTGGTACAATTGTTATTATTTTAGGTGCAGCTGATAGCAATATGCCTCTAATGTATAGTTGACGACCTTAAGTTCCCCAGAAAATGGAAAGCATTCTTTACTAGCAGTTTTAATTTGCAATTAGTGGAATATAACCAAAAATATTACTTCAGTAAGGAGATGGACCCATGATTCTATTATTGCTTCCTGAATGATCCTTATAACATGAATAACATTTATAAATGCAGATGCAATGAAAATATTGGAAAATCAAAAATTTAAATATTCTTCAATCACTAGAAAGCGATTAAAAGCCTTTTTATATAACTATCAATCAGTATTTACTCATTTTAATCTATGTATATTTTGGATCAACATTCTTCTAGAAGCAAGTGCTTACGAAAATACAGGCCATTTTCGAAAACTTTGTTTTCCAAACTATATAATACCAAAGTTTGATAATTAATTTCGACAAAGCTATGGTAGTAACAAACCTGTATTTACGCTCAATTTAATCTCTCTATATTCAAGATCAACATTAATGTCCAAAACTCTTTTGAGAGTTGGTGTATACGAAAATACAGGCCATTTCCGAAGATGTTATTTTCCCAAGTCATTTGTGAAATACCAAAGTTTGTTAATCAATTATGAAGACACCATTGCAGCCACAAATTAATATTTGGGCTCATTTTAATCCATGTATATTCAAGATCAGCATCCATGTATAACATTCTTCTGGGAGCTCATGTTTACGAAAATACAGGCCATTATCTATGTCTTTGTTTTCCTATTTGTTCATGAAAGTGTGTATGTATGTTCGGTTGCCTGCACTTCAGGCGCAAAAATAATATTCCATTTTTTTGTGACAACTGTCGCCATCTGTTAGCAATGTTTCAAAGATTGTAGTTCTCATTTAAATAAACAAACATATCAAAATAGTGATTGCATAAATTTTATATTATTACTTTCATCTAATGAATAAATAACTAATTAGTTTTCGAGTTAAATGCATTTTAATAAAGACTGGCGGCGACATCTGCCGGAAAATGCAGGAAATAGTCAGCAACAGGCATACGTATGTGTGGTTGCAGACTGTTTCTTGATTATTCAGACAGATTTCTTTGATTCGTGAAAACCGTCTACTCATTATAGCTTAATAACTTTCTTATTAATTAACTAAAACTAATTTAATTTATAGCAAACGAAAGCGAAAGAATTATTTTTTAGCACAGTAAATTAAGAGTTTCAACTATATATGAATATAACCATCGATTACCACTCATTAAATCATAAAAAAAAAACGCAAATTAAAGAGAAAACTACAACATTTCCAATGAGCTAACTGCCGGGATTGTGGTTTGGTCAGTACATTTACTATAAGTTATCAAAATTAAGCATTTTAATTTCATTCTCGATTCAATTTGGACAATTAAAAACTGAATACCTCACTTTTCCAACGAGTCTCTTGCCATCTTCGTAGTGTCATCAAGTCACCTGGTACGAGCTGTAGAAATTGAAAAAAAAAGTGAATAGAATTTTCTTAAAAATCGCATTTTCCGCATGAGATCCGTTCACGTTTTTTTCTTCATGATTGCGTAAGATGAGCGACAACAGTGGCTTCTTAAATTAAAGGGCCTCCAAATCGCCAAAAGAACGTTATGATTTTCTTAGTAGTGTCAATATGAGGTTTCCAAATTAGGTTGAGCCTAGGGCCTACAAACTGTAAGGCTTCTGTCAAGGAGTTTGCTGAGCGGCAACGGAAGATGGAGCGATCTAACGCGAAACGACGTGGATGCTTCTTTCTAATTATAAAAAGATTTATGCAGGAAACGGTGCATGATTAAGCCTCATTTAAAGACGACGGCCGCTTCTTGCTTCCAGAGTCATGCATAATTATATCGGACAAAACTGTTGGAATTCGCTACCTGTGTTGAGGACTATTTTACCAATCCGACGACGCGCACGAAATGACATTTTAATTATGGATTTTCTTCGCGGACGATCCCACATTATTTTCACAATTCGCAATTTCCCGCAATCTGCGCCACGCACAGAAGAACAATGCGATGGGAAAAGTCCAATCGCATACTTAAATCTTAATGTCGTTGCATAGATATCGCTTTACTTTTCTAAATTTTGTTTTTCTTTACTTTTTGTTTTGTTGTTCTCTTTACCTGAGGCAGAATCCGTTAATTGAGCACTTAAATCAATCATACTAATCTTACGTGTTGGATCCGACTGAAAACGCAATGGTCGGAGCATTTTATAAAGTGAAACAGTTAGTCGGAAGCGACAAACGTCGGCCAGGAAGAAGCACGCCTTCGACCTCGATAAATAATTTAATCGAGCACGTGCCTCCTTTTCGTTTTGATGCAAGGATGATGAGTCTTTCACTGAAATTTCGGCACTTACAGCATGCCCTTTCGGTGCATTCCTTATATGCAAGTTTATACTTCGTACGCAATCCGTGATGATGCGTGGAAGCACGCACCACGATTTCGGTATTCACAATACATTTCTCACAACCTCACTTCCATTTTGCATACTGAGAGACGCGGAAGACCTGATGTCACGAAAATATTTATACTGCCGTCGATGTGAAATAATAAAATTAATATTTTTAAAGCAATGTTTCGGTTATTTAACAGTTACCATATACTAAAGACTGTCACTGTCACTGTCACTTCAAGTTAAAAAAGGGCTTCAACTAAATAGTTTCATAACAATTTTTTGTTATTAATTATACTATTTTCTAAGTCAAGAAACAATCTTATAAGTTTTAATATTTACTGTACATATTTTTACACGATTTTGCGTTGGGAAGCACCTACTGCTAAGGACATTTCCATTGTTGCTATAGACGCTTGTAAGAAATCCACTATCATTATTTGGTAAAGATGACTTATGGTTACTATATAGTTTCTAGATATTCTTCCATTATTGCTATGACTCAATATCAGTATCAATATACAGTTTTATAAAATAGTAACATCGTTGCTAGGGATACTGTCATTTTTGCTGAATATGACTTATAGGTACTATGCTGAACCCTGTCATTATTACTGAAGACGCCTTATGGTTCGGTTCATCAAAATATAGTAAGCTATGGATGATACCATTATAGCTAAGGACACTGTCATTGTTGCCTTATGATTATTAAGCTCTTAAAACAAGTTTTTTTTTCACATTTTAATGATTTCTCTGAAACTGTAATAGATTGATCTAAAAGATGTATATGATAGCTGGATGATTGGGGAATGCAGCGAGTATTCAAATATTACTGTGGTTTCGTCCAATTGGATGCAATTCTTTTTCAAATTTGAAGTAATGAAAAACGAAAGATCTTAAAAGAAATGTTTTCACATTTTAGTTATTTTCTTGAAAACTATAATAGATTGAATGAATCCAAAAGATGCATATAAAAGCTAAATGTTTAGTGAATGTAACGAGTATTCATATATTACTGTGATTTTCATCCTAAAGATGCTGTGCAACTAATGATATTTATTAAGGACGTCGCAATTTGCCTCCGCATCAAAAAATAAAACTGTTATTAAACCATATGTCTTATGCGGAATCACGGAAAATTTCATATGACCGTGCAGATGCACGGTTTAATTAACGGAAGCGGCGAAAATTACGCGTACGAAAAAGAGAAAGAAAGAAAGAGAAGCTCACAGCAACTTAGGTGGAAGACCATTAAACTCTTTCACCCGTCTGCAAATTTCTATCCTTTTCCTTCAACATTTCTTCTCTTTTTTTTTCTTCTTCTGAGCTTTAATTAATCTCGGAATTATAATATTTTATGTGCAATTTTGCTGCGCGCAAATTCCCCGCTCACCATTAAATATACGTCGAGTTTCATATAATAAATAAATGCAGTGTTTTCATTTACCGCAATGAAAATATAAAAAAAAAAAAAATAAATATGTTTTCAGATAAGTGTGTTGTTTATAACAAGAATGAGAGAATTATTAATTACGTTTATTTTACGTTTTCCAATTTTCATTTAACCGGAGAAATGCGTTTTCTGCAAAGCATAATTTATCCAATCCTCGTCGGTATTTTGTATTCTATATTATATATAATAGAGATGAGCGTTTTTAAGCTGCAAGGAATTTAAATTAGAAAACGTCAATCCGATTGATATCTTCGGGCTGTTTTATTCCTTTAGTAATGTATTCAAAACTAGTATAATCATTTTGTTTAATTAAATTTACCTCGAGCAAAAACAACCGTTTCTTATTTATAATTTCAATATCATAATCCATTATCTAAATAATAAATTTTGTTTAAATAATGTTAATTTATCATCGTTTTGAATTATTGACTTCATTTCGTAGAATATTAATTATAACGTTAAGTTTTCGTTATTTTTGACAGTTTATTTATACAAGAAAATTAATAAAATGATATCATAAAATCACTGCCAAAATTAAAGAAATTTTATAGAAACCACTTCGAAATCTCATGGAAATTACTTAGTAATCTTTTAGAAAGATCATATAAATTTCATTAGAAATCCCTAAGCGACTAATAACCGAATGATTAAGTCGCCCTACCCACATGCCAGTGGTCACAGGTTCGAATCCTGGTCAAGTCAGGCCCTTTCTGAGCCCTCTCGTTGCTTGCAGCAATAGGGCCATCGTTCATCACAGATGGACAGTGAAATGAATGAGGTTCAACATATGGATGTTTTGAGCCAAGTCGATGGACAATGACAGTGTTAAGGATAATAGCATATTCACAGTCAAACGAAATAGTGGAATCGCAGAGCATCAATATACTACTGTAGTTAACCTACAAGACGACAGCCAACCAACAAATCAAATCATCATAATGGTAACAAAAGATTACCTACCTAATGTCAACCGCGATGTTAAAATTTACTCAATGTTCACATTGATGAACAGATTGTAAATAAAATTACACGACAAAAAAAAAATCTTTTAGAAATTTTATATAATTCCATAAGAATTGGGTAATTTATTGTCCAGAATCGAAAAAGTTTCCTCATTTCTTTTTAATTAATCTTCAAACTGAAGACTCGTCATTTGGATCATTATTTCGACTAAAAATTCAACAAAGTTTGCGTATTAAAAATAATAACGCGTCGTTATTTCATGCAGTATTTCATATTCACTAATCAGAAGATTAACAACAAAAGAACTGGAGCCAAATTTAAATAAATGAAAATATCGATTCACTAGAGTCCAGTTTGAAAATTTTAAAACAAACTACATATTACTTCTTGAATGATCATTTTTTGCCCTTTGACTATATAAAATCTCTATTTTTGTGCAATTTTAAAGTCCTCGATTAGTCCGGTATTAAACAATTCGGAATCTTCTACAAAATAACCAGCTAACTAAATGTTACTTCTTAAAAAATAGTGCACAAAATTATTTTTATATACAAAAATGACCATTTTTTACCCTCTGATTGTATAAAGTCTCTTGTTTTGTGCGATTTTAAAGTCCTAAGTTGTAAACAGTCCGGGATCTTGTGCAAAACCGATTACTAACACAATTACATCTCATAGCTTTATTTATTTTATTGACCAAATACAATTTTATAAAGTTACGATTAAATTTTCCAATTATAAGTTAAAAAATAGATTAACGTTGTCTTGATGATGGATACACCAAATAACTGTATAATGTTGTGATTTAGTACATATATTTGTGTTGCGTCCAATGGCCCTAATTAAATGTGCAGATTCAGTTTGCAAACGCACGGCAGAAAGATCAAAACCTCCGATTGTTATTGAAGAGTAAACTTTGCTGCTCTTCTCGACTGTAACTAATTAGGGAAAAATAATCATGCCCGATGATTAACAGTTTTCTTTGAGCGCGATTAAAATACGATCGTTATTTCGGTAAAAAGAAATAACAATATAAAATAAAAACAGGATACAATTATTGCCGAAATGATTGCTTAGGATTGTCTAGGATCGTCGCAGCTCGAACTAATCGAATTTCGGAGATCGATTGATGATGATGAGTAATTGTCGAGATGACGGAATGATTGTTTTCATGAAGAAGAAGGAGGCGTTAATGGACCGCGGAAACTTATTTCAGGTCCGTTGCTTCTTTATCTGCTCATTTTTTCTTTGTATTTATTTTATTTTTTTCTGTGCTAAGTCTTCTGAGAAACTCGATGAAAACTAAAAGGAGAACAGCTGCGGTTTCCTAGAGCGGAGCGTGTTAAAAAGGAATAGCCCAGGAGGAGATCTATTTTCGATATCCAAGTTTCTACTTCTACTCGCACGGTTGGAGCAAGGCAAGAGCAAGAAGAAAACGCGAGTGGAAGAGGAAAAGAAGAGAAACAGATTAGGCGAACGGGGAGGCAATAAGACGAGCGAAGTTATTGAAGCGCAAGGAGGAGGAAAACAAACAAACAAACAAAAAAAAGGAGAAGAAAAACAAAGAAAAAGTTAAAACCGGAGTCGAGAGGTGCAGAGAAACGGGGTTAAAAGGTACACATAAAGCGAGGATCGCGTGAAGAATCGGGAAGAAGTAAGGTTTTATTGTGTCTCCGGTAAAAATAGCCGTAATCTTCGATTTCGCTTTTCAACGCAAGTTATGATCAACACAAAGAAACTAACGGTCTGTACTATAACTTATTATTATTAATAATTGAGAATCCATTAAGATATTTAATCCGTTCACTTAATTAAAAGACCGCAAAACGAATTACGTGAGTCAATGGGACACGATAATTATGATAACCAAATTATTTATATGTAAGGATTGGCGTTGCGATTGGAACAATGAATTGCGTATTTATCGGTTATTTGCATACGGTGATGTACACGATCATTGTTTTACCTAATCACTGTCATAATGTTTCGGAATGCATCGATTTTCGCGTTTTGCACGGTTTATTGTACCCGGGTTTCGCTTATTGACGGTCTGCGGTTTCCTTTCCAATCCGAATGAACGCGCCGCTAATTCCATCATTTCATTTTACGGTACTTAGTTATGCGTGTATTATTTTGTACCAAGTATACATATCTTTTTTCTTTCTCTCTCTTAATGGGATATTAATCTCAGATTACTTAACGAAATAATTGCAGCTACTGATGTTTCACAATGCACAATGTTTTAAGTTGCTTCGTCTCAGTTACATCCAGTGGCAAAATTTCAAATGTGTGTCTTTCCTGAAAAATATTATGATTGTCCCTAACATTTGTTTATGTTTTCCAAGCATATAAAAAACTTTTCTTCGAGTTTGTAACGTAAATGATTTAAATATACTAATAAACACATTTTAAAGAGTGAATGCTTAATTTTATTACTCAATAGTGAATTTATCGCTCATACTTTTCGAAAAATAAACTTAAATGTAAGACAATGCTTCAAAGAACGTTTCTTAAGTTTGACAGTGAATTGTGGCTAACTGACATAGGATTCAAATGTACGAGTATACATGTATTAAAGAATAAATATTTAATTTTTATTTGGTTGCTTAACAATGAATTTATCGCTCATATTATTCGAGATTTAAGCTTAATTGTAAAGGCAGTACTTTTTCGAACTTTAATAAAAACGTTTCATCAAGTTTGATAGTGAATTTCGGCTAAATGACATAGGATACAACTTTACGAGTATAAACGATTTAAAGAGTGAATATTTTGCTTTAAGTTGGTTGATCAAAATTAATTTATCGCCCATACTTTTCGAGATATAAGCTTAAATGTCTACATATAAATAACATACAGTATAAATTTACTATTGGATAATCTACGTAAGAAGTTAATAAGTGTATTTATAGCGCATGGTGCATCTTAATTAATGTTAGAAAACTTATAGAAAGTTTCGTTTCGGGTCAAATGCGAAGGGTTATCTATTTATCATAAGCATTTATATAAATTTTTCATTTTATATTTGTTACTTCTTACATCTCCTCTGACACAATATTAATATATGATGTTTCAAGCTAATTTCCTAATTGTCTACCTAATTTCCAAATGTTATTTTTATAATATATTATTAATAAGCTAATTAATGATAGTAAAATCAAAGAAACTTTAATTTGTGTTATATTAATTTCCAATGTTTTTTTTTTCAAATATTTGTTTTTACAACTGCTCTTTCTTACAATGCAAATTTTTTTTACTGAAAAAAAGATAATACTGAAAAGAAAATTATAAATATTACTTAATGAATATTACTTAATTTTCCATTTGAGGCCAAAGAGTTATCAATCAAATGTGTTCCAATTCAGCATATTTTTTTAATATTTGTTCTTGCAAATCATTTATATTCCAAGTATATTTACATTATAACATGCTGCACGAAATTAGCAATTCATATCAACGTATGTAAATTACATGTTATATTTGTCCTTATTTAAAAAAAATTTATATTAATTTTGAATACAAAATGTACGAATATTTATTGTTTAATAAAATTTATTTATGTATAAATTGTACTTTTTTTCTTCTTCTTCTTATGTATTGATGTTTGGCCAATAAATGATTATTATTGTTATTTATTTACAAAATTTTATGCTATATATATACGTAATAAATCTAAAAGTAATTCAATCTTTCAAATTTTTCTATCATTTCCTACATTGTATAAGAATCTTAGAATTTGAACATTACTTATTATGAAAATTTCTATAATATTTAATCTAAATATTGCTTAATTGTGTAAATACTCGATAAACGAAACATTAAAAAAGCGACGAATACTGAATTTGAGGAGCTTCAAATCTGGCAAATACAAAGGTTTCAGTGTACAGTGGAACCTCGCTTAACGAGCAAAATTAATTGTAAGAAAAATGACTCGTTTAACGAGCGACGTTTCGCATAGCGAGTGACGATGAGAATAGAAGCGAGAATTATGCGCCTTCTTCATCTTTTTTAAAACTTGTGTACACATATTATGGGTATTTTTGAATATGTTTAATACAAGTAAAAATCCGGATTAAACTCATTAAGCGAGATTCCACTCTACACAGAATTTTATTATTAGCAATCATGGTAGAAAAGGTATGTATTGTAATAAATACTAATTATGTGTAACAAATATGAAGTAAAAATTAAAGTAATAAGGGATAATTTTGTTGGAAGTAAAATAACTATTATTTCCAGTGTTTATTCAAATAATAATGTTCGAGTGTGCATTGGAAACAGACGATGCGAAACATTGACAGTGAGAAAAGTGCATTGACTTTGACAGTAGAAAAGTTGTTGTATGTTTGCAGGTCAATGCGAATAAGTCGAACGCTCTTCTCGTGCATTTATGTACATAGATGATATGTGTGTGTGTGCGGATAAATTGGATAAATGGTGTGTGCCAGGAGGGCAATTTAAATAATTAATTGCCTCGCTCGCTTCATTTGCACCTGCATTTTCAAATATAAAAAAGGGCATTTATTGCCTCGGCCCGAGCACAATCCGCAATTACCGTCGAGAAATTGATACGCTCTGGAGTGAAATGGAGTGGATTGCAGCGGAATGGAATGGATTTGAGAAGAGTGGACGACGATGAAGACGACGACGACATCCTGTGGGCAGTTTGCTGATCGAGGAGGAGGAGGAGGAGGTGGTGGCATCAGGTCGAGAAAGTCACTAGGAGGACTTCGATGGAATAGTGGAAACGAAAGCGACGGCAATTAAAAACAATGGGTAAAAATAGCAGGAAATTACAAACCAGTCGAGAAATAGAGGCGAAGAAATGGAAAATGGTGGAGACGTAGGAGGTTGTGGAGAAGGACGAGGAGGAGACGGAGGAACGTGCGGGAGCCGTAAAACGGATATGTTTATATGCTGGATGGATGGAGAAAATTTCGACATCCAATAAATGCGAGACCTCTGACACCGAAGCCATGGGAGAAAGAAGACCGTTTTAAAGCTTGCGTGTAACCAGAGAAACTTGGACCTTAACTACCCATATACCATCATCATCATCATCATAGTACGTACGTACTTACACATACACAATGCATTAAGACACATGATTCGTATCTCTCTTTCTCAGGACACGACTTTTTTTTATTCCTTCCTTACTTACTTACTTCCACTCCTCCTCTTCTATTCGTCATATTTCCATTACGTTATTATCCGTCTGGATAAAGCACCGTGCATTTAAATTTCATGCAACCGAATATAATAACAGGCTTGATTTATTCAGCAGATGCTGGATGCCAGATAGAAGCAACAGCAAAAAGAACGTAGAAAAAAATCGTTTGTTTAATTGCTGAGGAGTCCTGAATATAGGTTAATCTCTTTTTGCGAGTGCAACACTGGTCGCTGCAGACGAATCATCTCGAACGTCTCAATATGCATTCTGTTGTAAATCTTCAGATCCTCCGGATAGACACAATTAATATGTTAAGTTCTCTTCCATCTATCTTTCCAGCTTCGATATCGCCTCACCCACCATCGTATTATTCTGCATCCTCCGTTCTGTTATCATCACCATCGTCGTCGTCGTCGCTTTGCATACAATGGTGACGCATTCTACGCGCTCAACTAAAGTCGAATCAAATCTGATCTCGAACTGCCGCAGTTTCCTTTTACCTAAACGACATGACAGCTTAAGTCGTATTCGAATCGAGATCGTATCATCATATCATTTTACCCTCGCATATCTGAAAATAAAAATCCTGAATTATTATCCTTCTGTGCGACGATACCATCGCCTCGGTAATGTTTCTGACTTAATCTAGATGGCGCACAGTCGACTACCGGTGTAGCATATGCAACACGCCGTATTTGAGACACAGCACGTAATTAACATATAATCTTGTAAGGCTTTGCTCTAGTGCACGTCTCGTTCGAGTGAAAAGATTAAGACAAGTAAATTGTACAAAACAAATATAGTTGAAGTGTGTTCACTTTTATAATCCGAGCTAAATCTTTGACAGCTTAAAAAGAAACGTAAGTAACCCGTGCAACAAGTCATTAGGATTAATTATTATATTCTAAGAGCTACAAATCTTCATAATACATACATGGATGAACGATTTAATGTTCACTTAAGATGAAAACCTCTTTGGAGTAAAGATTCAAATCCTGCTGTTGGTAATGAGCTATCTTCTTACAATTTTAAAGAAAATAATTGCTAAATGTGTAAATTTAATGATATACTTCATTAAATTTACATACAATTATTGTTATATATTAATATAAACACTTTGTGTTAAGTAGGCACTGATCTTTTACGCTCCTCTACCTCCTCTAAGAAATGTCGATGTCATTGATTACCACAATTATTTGACAGATAAATGGCAGATGATAATTTTATGACAGATAAAAATGTCATTATATTTCATTTTAATTTATTTTGATTATGTAATTTTAATATAGGTTTATAGTGCTATCAAAATATTTAATACTTTTCGTTGTTAGTTTAAATCGGTCAACTGCGCAATACTTACCTAAATTAACAAAATATTGCTTACGTAACATTTATTTGATAAGTTAATTGTAATCACGTGTAATTTATTACTTTAAGTGTATATAACTCATCATGACAATATCTCAATGACAAGACGCTCCCAAATAAACCCATACATATTTTAAGTATTATTGAACAATTAACTTATTGATTCATCTTACAATTAACAATATGAATCATGTTATTTATTAAATAGATTAATTTCATTTTTAGCAAATTTTGTAGAGAAACTCAGATACTTGTTGAATGGAAGAAAGTGCGTTGAAGGTAAAACCGAAATTAGGAACTTTGTTGACCGGAGGGCACTTGCACAAAGCAATTACTTACCAATGATAATTAATAGTTGCTAACACTCAATTAACACCAATCGAGAAATTATAAATTACAATCCGTACGATTGAGTCGTAAATTACATGGGACGGACTCCCAACCTATGTCAGACTCTGTGAGAAAAGAACGTTCTTTCTACGTAAGAATGTATTCAGTTCTTCAATCTCGACGACAATCTACAATTTGTTTTCTACTTTTTTTTTGTACATGTTTATTGTCCATAAAATTTCAATTTCGTTTTCGATTTCCGTTTTCGATTTTCTCTTGCTTTGTTTCTTTTTTATGATAGATCGAAGATAGCAATTCATTAATTAACACTAAATTTTGTTTAATTACTCATAATTATTGGTCTCAAGCATTATTGAAATTCGTGTTGTATTAGAATTATTTTTAATTATAAGAATGTTTTAATTGAAACATTTTAAATCAAATATAAATATAAAAAGTTATCGGAACAAAATATTGAATGGTTTATAATTATTTTTTTTAGAATATTTAAATACTTGAATTAGACGTTCTACAAGGTTAGGTTCTAGGTCTTATATTATTTGAATTTTGTATAATTTGTATGAAAAGTACAGAAAAAAGACTAATTTAATGAAGTATATGGGCTATAATATGAAGTTTTGTGTTGTACTTTGTATAGATTTATTACTACAAATTGTATTTAATTTTACGAATTTACTATTAATTTAAAGTGTTATTTTATGATAAACAAAGATTAAAACGTTTGATTACAGATTAACATATTAATGAAAATATTTCTCTTTCTAAAATGTTGAATTTTGGGTTTCATTTAACAAAGTTGCCTAATTTGGACCGGTCAAAATGGATTGAACTTCCAAAATGTATTATATATTGGGTAGTCTATATGAAATATGAACTTAAGTGATCAAATGCTGCTAATGGAAGAGCAAATTTTTTATTTAGATTTAAGAAACATTTTCTAGTTTTTTTTTAAGATTACCACACTTTTGCTAATTCAAAGTTGGGAGCGTTCGGTATTTAATTTGGGATGGCGCAAGTGAATTTCCACTGAATAAGAGTTTGTGGTGAATCGTAGCATGAGAGAGAAGGTTAATGTTCTTCAATTACGAAATATCAAGATGTTACGGAACAGGCGGATCAGAGCGGTTGGATCAGAGATCGACACGCGCGGTCTGGTATTATCCCGGTTGCGATTCCTATAATCACAGCTCGCTCACCATTTAATGGAAGGCCTCTTCTGCAAGAGAAGTTTGAAAAGTTAGTCGGGCGTGGATCTCTCACTCACTTGAGAATTGCATAGGCCCGGGACCCGATTGCCCGATTTTTTTCCCAACTATTGCTTACAGTAATTTGCAAAAATACAAAACATAAAATAAAATAGATTTAAGCCTCTTCCGTACGTACGTACGTACCACAGGTAATTCGCTCGAAACGGAGACGGGCCAACAATCGCAACAGTAAACGTCCGTTGAGCAGCTGTAATTGTAATACATTTGTTGAGAATCCGATCCAATTAATTTTATTTCATCATTAGTCCGGCTTCGCTGCAAATCTCTCCTCTCCGTTGTTTCTTTCTTCATCTTTATAATAATCTTTCTTTCTTGGTCGAGCTCGGTTGGTCGTGAAATTGATTTTAATTGGTGCATCTGCTGTGCAAATGCGCTCGAAGACGATATGGTATATCCCCAGTTGACAATGGGTTTCGCTATGTGTGCGATGGCATTCTGCATGGAAATAAGTAACAGTTCGCATATGTGGGCCGAGGAAATCAACGCTCGAGAGCGCGAGAGATCCACTTTCTAGGACGAGCTGATGGTGATAATGATGATGATTATGATGATGACGACGACGAGGACGACCCCGGTGGGCCTTATCCATTTCCTTCCAATTTTATTATTGCAATTATCAATGCCTAGACAATCCAATGATTTCTAACGCATCGCAATCAATCTTACTACTTCTTCTCGACATTCAATATATTTGTATACTAAAATTGCAATACATAAACTTGTAATTTCCAAATAAATCACTACTTAATATTTGACAAGTAAATTGTCAAGGATCATGTTTAAACTTTATTGTCAAGTTGCTAACATATAACGCGTTAATCATAAGTTTTTCTAACTTTGTCGGTTTGCTTCAATTAGTCTGTAATTAAATGCAAGTATGAATATCTTCAACTACAAAACACAATCAGAAAGAAACTAAAAAAAATGACAATTTTAATTGACAAAACACATAATTTCTGATAGTCTATATTTTATTAAACATGAACTCAATGAAACTAAAAAATGGACAATTTTAATTGACACAACACACAATTTCTGATAGTCGATCTCCTTGACAACTCATACAAATTGGTATGTCCTAAGTTTCTAAAACTTTGTCTATTTTGTTTGATATTATTAATTTGTAATTAAATGCAAATATTTTTTTGTTTATGTCATATAATTTTACTCACAATCTGTGAATGATTGTGATGATTTGATTTTTTAATTTGTTGTTTGGCTGTCGTCTTATAGGTTAACTTCAATAGTATATTGATTGCTCTGCGATTCCACTATTTCCTTTGACTATGAATTAACATTGTCATTGTCCAAGGACTTGGCTGAAGGTCCATATGCTAAACCTCATTCATTTGACTGTCCATCTCTAATGAACGATGGACCTATTCCTGCAAGCACCGAGAGGGCTTACAAAAGGCCTGAATTAATCAGGATTCGAACCGACGCCCACGAAATCGTGGGTAGGGCGACTTTTAACCATTCGGCTATCAGTCGCCTCTAAATGCAAATATGAATATCTTCAACTGCAAATTTATAAAACACAAAGAAATTGAAAAATTGACAATTTTAATTAAGACAACACAAAATGTATTAAAGTCGATCTCATATATTGACGTTTTCCAAGATTTGAAAACTTTCTCGATTTTATTTTGATATTTTTAATCTGTAATTAAGTACAAATATGAATATCTTAACATAAACTTTAAACTGTCACGTACCGTGAATTAATAACGCTCAGAAATACCTCAATTGTATTTGTATTATATTAACAAATCACCACTAAAAAATATCAATATTATAAAAAACTATTCAACTTCTAAAAGATAAACTAATCGCAAATTGTATGCTTTTACATTAAATACGTACGTTTATTTGCACATCAACTTGTAACTTGTTCATAAATCACTACTTAATTATTGTCAAGTAATTTCTCAAGTATTATTACGCACTCAAGTACTTTTCAAGTAGCAGTACAAGTCACTTCTCTTTACTATTATATTGTGTAAAAATACATCGCTACGACTCAAATAAACCTAAAGTTAATAAAAAAATTTATTTTTCACTAAAAATTAATTTTCTTTGAATAATATCGTAGAAGTGCTTCGACGTAAATATTAATTCTCACAGAAATCCATTGTTACTTTTAATTTCATTACATTTATGTAAGATTTCCGTTGTAAATAAGTAAAACTTTGAATGTTATTTAAAATGTCTTTGCAAAAAAAAAATAAAACGGAAACATACATTGAAAATATATTAAAGACAAATATAAAATTATTATCAATAATTATTTGTACAATTTTTTTAGTTGAATTTACATAGATCTTCTTGTATATCCAAATGAAATTCTCATTAAATGTTCATTAAGCGTATCGTAATTCAAATAGGAAAGTAGACTAATAAAACAAAATTATATAATTAAATCGATACAGTAAATAAAACAAAATAACTGAAAATTCATATACAAGTCGGATTGTTTTGTTGCTGTACATTTAATAGCTGATGCATATTTATTTTTATAGCGGAAATTAAAACAATTATAATAATTGCATCGTTTGCCGCGTAATTATTATTTACGATCGAATCGATATTACGAGCATTCGCAGATTTTTCTTTCTTTCCTCCTCCTTTTGCTCTCCGCAGAAACGTAGAAAGGCATTTTATACAAAGCACGATACATGGCTGACGAGGATAGATAACAAAAACAAAGCAAAAACACACACAAAAAACGCGTATCTGTTCGTATCCGTAACCTTGCAGAAGTGAAGGGAGAAGTACGTTTTCTGGAAAGCAGCTTTTATCAAGTAATTTCCATTAGCACGAAGAACAGTTTTCGTACATATCAATATGGATCTTAAGAATGTTATTTTCAATAGACGAAATTTAACATTATTTTAATAATCAATAAAAATCAATCTTTCGCATTGAAATGGAAATACAATTTATAGAACTTTTAACAATTTAAAGAGAAAACTTAACAAATACACACAATTTTAATAAATAGTAGTTTATATATTCATTGAACTTCATTTATTATTTGATTAAGCATAAATGAATTATAACATATTGAAAAGGTCTTTGAGTCTTATCAATGAATATAGAGTAATACCTCGCAGAGTGCGGTTCTGCCAATATCCCGCACTGTTTGAAACGAAGAGGACTTTAAAAATGAAATTGCACAAAAAAAAGTAGACTTGAATAGAGGAGTAAAAAACGATCTAATTATATGTAATATTTTATTAGAATCTATTTTGTTCAATTAAAATTTAGTTTGTTTTGATTTTTTTATAGTAATTTCGCATTATGCGAGGCACTGATGCACATTATGATAAAATATAATCATTAAGATTTCAATTTTAATTGATCACAGACCATTTTCAGTTATAAAGTAACAAATCTTGATATTGTAACAAATCGTGTTAAATGCAATTCTACTAATCTAAAAAATATCAAACAGTACCAAAAATTCATCAATCTACCTAGTTTTAAACAAATAATTAATACTCACAACTTTCATATTCCTACAGAAACGATAGAAAATTGTAACTGTAATTTCGAATCGTAATCATAACTGTTTACTTCGCCGGTCATTTTTGGTGTATTTACTACGGATAAAAGGCAGGAAGACAGGTCTCTAACCTTCTTTTATTTTCGTATTGTATGAACGAATTCAAATTGACTAGCTGAAAAATAGTAAAATAAATAATGATTACGAAATACGTGCACATTATGTCTTCCTGCTCTTGCGATTACTCCAAATTACGCTCGATTCGGCTATTTCTGGGAAATGACGAGATGCATTTCCTCGTTTCAATTGATTCTTCTATTAAGACACTTACTGCTCATAAGAAAGACGCTTCGTTGCTCCACATTGGGTTCATTGCAATTAACTTTATTGCAGTTTCGCTGCAAGGATGCAAACGTTTATTGTTTAATTTTTAGTTTTGTTGTAACACTACATAAATGTATAAAATGTATATGATTTATTTTTGCATTTCTGTCATACTGAAGACGTGACGTTTGTTTTAATTTGAATTTATTTATTGCAAACCGTTATTTATTGCATTGTCAAGGAGATTACAAGAAGATCGACAATCAAAAATTGTAAGTATTGTGAATGAAAACAGATTAGCAATATTAAAAACAAATCTAGAATGTTTTCTAAACTTAAAATACGTTAAAATCATTACATTGAATATTGTATCTGCCTATTCATGCATATTTGGGATGTCATTTACGTCCACTGTATCTTCGTCGAAAATGGGATCATGATTTTCAAGATGTTTAGAATCCTTGTCATCGTCGATCTCCATATCCAATACTTCAGAACTGTAGCAAACATCTTCTCTGTATGAGATAAATTCCATAGTATCCTCATCCATATGGTCCTCTTGTACCTCACTGTCGCAGTCGTCTTCGAACTCCTCGTCGTAGACCTCTCCGAAAACCTCTTCATCAATGAAGCATGTTTACCAATAAATATCTGCAAATTAATTCTAAGAAGTTTTCCAAGAATATTCCAATAATAATGAAACAAAAAGTCAACTGTTGCAAAGGACTATTGACCATAGATCTTTATAACCTAACTTTTTTATTTTGCTAAATAACGGCATGTTAATTCCGATGTATTATGAGCAGAGAATCGAACCGAAATTAATTTCCGGTTTCGGTTTTTCAATTGAGCCATTTTACGTTCCGGTTACAGTTACGGTTCGTAACGTCAACTCTGTGTATTGCGAATGAAAACTAATCAATAATATTAAGAACAAATCGAGAACGTTTTCAAAACTTGGGAAAAGTTAATATGTCAATCAGATTGCAATGACATCAACTGTCAGAAGTTGTGTGTGTTATTAATTCTAACTGTAATTTTTCGGTTAGATTGTCATGAAATGGCAAAATTTGTATTGTCAATTACAACTGTTATTTTTTCAGTTTGTTTTTAATAGAAATTTATAACTTTTCAGTATAAGATTTTTGTAGATATTTACAGATATACAATATCTTAAACAATTTGACAAAGTTTTTATAACTTAGGTCAGGGCAATTTGTATGTGTTGAAGAGTAGATTGACATAAATTGACAATTAAAACTGACATTCATTTCATTATATTTGTGATTGTGATTTACACTATATAATGGAAAATATTCGTATTTAATTTACAAATTAATAATATATAAAGCTAATCGAAGAAGTGAGAAAAACTTATCAAGTATAAAATTAATTTAAAAACTTATTGAATAATTGAAAATAAACACGTAAATAATAGATAACGACGAATTAACCAATTGGGGTGTTGTAAAGCACAAAACATGTCTAATCAAATACAATTTGTTTCAGTGTTGTATTATTATTTCGAAGAATTAACAAAAAAAACACAAACATTATTATGTGATTATTAAAAAAAATTAAAATAAACAAATTCGTACACAATTGATCATGTCCAATTAGGATGAAGCAAAGCACAAAAGATTTCCAAGCAAATACAATTTGATTCAAATTAGACAAATAACAAAAAAAAGAGGCAGTTTTTTTCTTTAATATAAATTTCTGTGTGAAGCACCGAAGAGGAATGCGGTGGCACTTCGTAAAGAGTCGTTCCTAATTTAATTTAACACATATAGTTTTGTCCAGATGGTTCCCATTGCCGAGAACGGAGCCAGATCCGAAGAAAAATGCTCAATTCCGCACAAAAAAATAACCAACAACAACGACAAGAAACCAACAGCAACGACTAACTGAATCGGATTCGCTTCATTTTACCATTTACTATTATTGTTATTACTTTTACGTGGATCTGGCACATACACACAACTACCTGCTGTTATATTATAATATAATATATATTTATTTATTTTTTTTAATAAATGTCGTAATCCGTTAAGCGACGTCTCGACCCACATGGAATACCAAGCGTATCGTTGGTTACCAAAAACAAAACAAAAAAAGAAACAAATGCTACTCGACAATGACACACTGCAATCGTTTCCTATCCCAATAAATAAGCAACTTCATTGGAAGAAAATTTAATTATTACCAAATCGAAGCTAGTAAAAATTCGAAGAAAGAAAAAACGCATATTTAAAACGAAGTTTTTTTTTTTACCTTCGTTAACGTTTAATTATTGTTGCTTAATTAATATTTACAAAAAAATATAACCGGAAGAAATTATACTTAAAGTATACAATAAATGAAGTCGTTAAACATTGCAACAATCTCAATTTGATACAATTTTTTTTTAATCTTTAATTGCTATTAGTTACACAAACTAATTAATATATAATTAACGAGTCGATGACTTTCTAAGAATTACTTAAGAATCTTTTAAAATGCACTCATATTCTTTTTATATTTATACTATTTATATAGTGTTTTTATTTTTTTTTAGTTTTGTATAAATTATTAGAAGGATTAATACAGAAACAGTCAATATTTTAAGTAAATTGACAGTATTCATAATTATATCAGTTAGTGACAACATAACCTAACTTAGCCTAAACATAGGACGAAAACTTAACCTGAAAATTAAAGTTGCGCAATGTATTGTTTTTTTTTTTTAATTGGGATTTGATGCTAATTCTTAATTATTTATACTACCTAAACATTCCTATATTCAAAAATAGCTCGCATAGTGGGAGTAATCGGTTCCACCAATATCCCGTTTAAAACCGCACTAATCGAGGAGTTTAATACAGCTCAAAAAGAGACTTAACTTTACAGAAAGAACTATAATTTATGTGTTAAAAATATAATTTTGTGGGTAATTTGTTAAAATTCTCTGGCTCAATTAAAATGAAGTTTTTTTTTTAATTTTCAAACTGTACTATAGTGAATTCACACTGATTGTTTAGTTATTATATTCATATTCAAGTAAATATATTTCACGTTTTAGCTATGAAAACTAATGTGCAAAGCAAAGCTGAATTATGTAGGGGATTTTTTGGAGCGTCAGCTGAAAACATCCTGTGGCAATGTGACCTAGAAAAGTGAAGGATGCTCAAGCGTCCACTTGTGTATTCTAAATGCAGTAACTGAAATCACCACTTCATTAAAAAAGAAAACGTTTTTTTTAATTTTCTGTTAATTCGTTTCTTTTTGAAAGAATCTCATTAATTTGCGCTCAGAATTATCCTTCAAAAAATGGTGTATATATTTAAATATATTGCAGATTATGCAACTCGATTTCAGTGTCTCATTAAATTTAGTGAAGTTCTCAAGATTTATTTTTACTCCAGATAATCAATGATGAATGATTCTCTAAAAAAAGTAACGTATCTTTAAGTTATATCAAATTTATTTTTAACTTTATTGCATCTACGTAGCTAAATACAGAAAAATAAAATTAACAAGATAATGTTTATATGTCGAAATATTTAGTTTTTAAAATATATGCACTGGTAAAGTTGTATTTTTTATCATTTTGCTGTAAGTCACTGTGAAACTTAAAGAAAGCTGTGTTTTACATTTTTGCTAATATCTCGAAAAATATATGCGACAAATTAATTTTTGAATAATCAAATTAAAGCTAAATATTTAGGCTTTAAATATGTAATGGCAAAGTTGTATCTTTTGTCATTTTGCTGTAATTTACTGTCAAACTTTTTGGAGCTTTGAAAAAGCAGCCTCTTTACTTTTTTGCTTATATCTCGAAAAGTATATGCGACAAATTCATATTTGAGCAACCAAATTAAAGATAAATATTCAGACTTTAAAATATGTATACTGCATATAATTGCATCGCTTGTTATATACACGTAATTTACTCTCAAACTTACTAAATTCTACAAATACACGTTGCAATTATATTAACACGCATCATTAAACTTCAAACTAAATCGCAATTAAACTAGTTTGTGAATAGTTTTCTATAGTTAGCAAGAATTTAATTGAATATACTTAGAGATATTGGGTATTCCCACGATTGCTTATAAAGCAACGCTTAGTTTTAGGAACTGTTAAAAGCAATGCATTACTCATATAAGAAACAGGAAAAAAACACGATTTGCTCGAGATATTTTACTATTTTTACATTCCTTTTGAAAAAAAAGGACAACAAAAAATAAGAGCAGAATTTCCGTTATTGGTGTCGGAATGTTGGGAAAAAGCCACAATAATAATTACTTTTGTTTTTCTGCACATTCTACGACGACAACAAAAAAATATATATAAATACGTCTTAATAACATATTTGTATCGGCTGAGCTGAATAAGGCAATAATAAGTTAATTAATAAATGTTAAACGTTCAGTTGGAATACTTCATACTCAAACGTTCAGGTTTGAAAATGATTTAAAAGAAATATTACGAAACAATTTTTCAACATACATACTGCATCATTTTATATGGATTGTTGATGCTTAACAACATGATAATTGAGTGATTATAGAGAAAGATCTCTTTGTTTGATGCAATAATACAATATAAAAACCGGACTGATCGAAACCGTATTGTGCAAGGCAGAGGCGTCGCTAGCGTCGGTCAATCGGCACACGGGCTAGGGAGCCACAGAGGCAAAATGAAATAATTAATTTGTTGGCGCAAAAAGTAAAAGAAACTATATTCACAGTTAGATTGCCATAGACTGTTCAATTGCCATATAAAAATGAAAATGATATCGAAATTAAGGAATATTTTATTGGTTTTGCATCAATTTATACGAGAACTGCGGGTTTTGATTTAAGATTGTAGAGGAAAGTCCAATGATAATGGGGTGAACATGGTTGGTAAAAAACAAGAAGTTCAAGCAAGAATTTTGTCAGAAAATCCATTAGGAGACTGTTCCATGTCCAAGTCCTGACATTTTTCAGTGTAATTCAAAGGTTCTACACAACTTTTTCTAGCTCAGCTACACGTTGGAACATTTTAAATCTAGACACTACTTTAAAGCCACTATGCGACACTCGGTGGAGTGTAGAATAAACGCTATAAAGGCTATTAGACCTAATTTAGACAAATTAATGAATGCACTTAATGAATTAAGCGAAACAACAAATGATTCCAAAATAAAAAGCGAATCAATATCATTCATTATAGGAATACAAAATGAATTTTCAATTTATAATGTCAATTATCATCTGGTATGACATATTATTGAATACTGTTAGTAAAAGTTTACAAAAAAACCGATCTTTCTCTTTTGAAGAGCTTGAAAAACTTTTTAAAACACTTTAGAAATGTTAGTTTTGGGGAATCAAAAGTCGAAGCTGAAAAATTATGTGAAAAATTTAATATTGCTCCAGAATTTAATAAAAAAAAAAATAGAATTAGGAAAAGAAAGCGCCATTTTGATTACGAAGGAGAAGATTCTCGAGTTAACGATTCTGAAATTAACTTTTATCGAGAATACATTTTACAAATAGTTGACCAAGGTACAATTTCAATTCAGGAAAGATTTAAACAGCTAGAGAAACATAATGACTTATTTGGCTTCCTATATAATATACCAAATTTAAAATATGAAGAAAATGACAAATTAAAAAAGTTTTGTATGCATTTGCATCTAGAATTAAAATATGATGATGATAACAATGGAGACATTAACGAAAATGATTTCTATGAAGAAATAAAAGTGTTCTGTGCATATGTGACTGGTCACCATTAGAATGCCTTAACAAAATTCACCAGGAAATTAATTTCCCAATTTATGTATAATCTGAAGAATTTTATTAACAATTCCGATAACCACTGCTGAGTCCGAACGTAGTTTTTCAAAACTTAAAATAATAAAAAAAAAACTATTTAAGATCTACAATGACACAAGAAAGACTTTCCAACCTAGCTAGCGTTGCTTTCAATAGAAAATGAATTATGCGAGGACTTAAATTTAAGTGAGATAATAAATAAATTTGCTGAAATTAAAACAAAGAAAATAACGTTCAATTATTTTTTTTTTCTTTTGTATTAATATATTATTATATTGCTTCAATACATATGTTCCTTTCTTGTATGTTTTAAAAATTAAAGAATTTATTTGTTTATTCACTTTTTTTTATTTACCCACGTCAACATTTATGACCGGTGCCTCAAATTCCAAACGACGGCGATGGTGCGATATATAGCTTAAGTTTTCAGTTTAATTTTAATTAGGTAAGGAGAGTTAAATAAATTTCACATTAGTCAAATAGTGTAAATATTAAATATCTTAATTTACAAACTAATAATTATTTAAATTAATTTTAGAATGTTAATTTTGACTTATTTACATATAAATCGAAGGAGTTTTATAGTGAAAACTGCAGAATAGAAATCGCGTCTGAAAATATCAATAAAATATTTATGATCGATGATAATGGATGAAAGTAAATTGAAAACACGTTTCATTTTCATCAAAACCAATAGAATTCTTCTCAATAAAAGTGAATTAGTTACACGAAACTTGATTAAAGTCGTTAACTACAAAGTACAGACTCCCACAATTAGTTACTCTGATTTACTTTGAAAGATTCTTTAAGAGGATTTCCTTATTGCGATTTAAAAATTCCTTCCGGAAAGGAAACTATGTATTCGAATATATGCATATATGCATTACAATTACATCTTTCTGGTTAATATCAATAATTATTATGCGAGGGAAATAAGTGGAGCGAGAGAAAATATTTTTGCGTCAGCACGAAATAATATAAATGTGCTGTAGCGACGCCAGACGCGGATCCAAAACATAAATACAATTATGTATTTGTTACTCACAATTAAACGCATTGTGAAAGTCGGATGAAGATGCGCTTTTTAAAGTTATCCTTTCTTTACTTCGGACGCGTTTTACGAGGCGACAACAACTACGACCATTCCTAATCGGATCGCAAACGCACGATGCAATAATCATAAGTCCTCCTCGGTCTGCCTTCTCCACTTCTTCGGCTGATGGATGGGTGTTTCGAATACGAAACGCGACGCACGACGCATTTTTTTTTTCTTCAACGATCGGAATATTAATTGCTCTCTGCGTTTTCCCCAACTGCAGCTTGCGTGCTCTTTCATCGCCTTCATTCAAATTATATCTATTTTCTAATATTCTTGTTTTTGTATATGAATGAATATGACGAAACTATATTTCTCAATAAAAAATACAGAACTATCATTGAATACGTAATTAAACTTATACTATTGACACTAAAATAATTCCATATTGAAAGAAGAATTATTTCTTTAATATTTATATTTAGGCGAGTTTAAATTCTCCTGTAGTTTCAATTGAATTCATGCAAAATCAAAATTTTCAGTAAAACCTAACACTGTACAAGATGTTACTAAAAATTTTGTTAAGTTTTTTTTCATATGATCATTAAAAAAATGCTTTTTTTGGTTAAATAAAAATTATTTCTTCTTTTTTTGTATTTTGAGAATTCGAAAATCTACTGAAAATTCCTGAAAAAGAACACACTTTTTCAGGCGATTTTTAAAACAATTGATCAAATTAAATAGTTTTCTGTAATCTTTCTAAATTAAATATCGTATATATTCGTAGTAATCATAAAATTCTTGTGTATTGATTACTTTTTAATTGATTCTTCATTTCGAGTTTATTGCATTATCGATAACGAAGTGTAAATTACAAATGTTTTCAAATTTGTAAATTTTTTTTTTCCAAGATTGTTAGGGAAAACTAATATTTCTAGATTTTCTAATTCCTGTAAAAGGCGATTTATAAAGCTTATAAAATATTAAATTTTCTAGCAATAGGCAGAAACATATATTGTGTCAAACGTTTTATTAAGTCGATTACCACCTGGGAAAATTTCTCTCTGAAATGCCTCCACCAAGTAAGGTGCAGAAGATATTACCGAGCGAATTTGAGGCGATATGAAGGAAAATGTAAAACTCATGGAAAAATTGGATACAGAACTAACAGAGAAGAACAAAAAGCAAGAAAAAGTCCCTCTTGTCATCATCGTTGGAGAGCATCGCGATGGATCTCATCAGGAGTTCGTTAAGACCTGCAAACAAATATGAAAAAAAGATGTGTTGGTTCCGTACAACCGACCAAAAAGACAATTATTCGATCACAACGCTCTTCTAAAAACACTTGAAGAAAACAAAAAAAATGAGAATGGGAAGAACCATGCCTTTGTCATGTGGAACCTCCCAGTGGACTAGTCAGCGGAAGAAGTTGAAGAGGATCTGAAAGAGAGATACAAGATCAACCCTAAAAAGGACCACATCTGAATTCTTCCTGCTCCTGGAGAACACTATCACCTTCAAGGATTGTAATGTGGTAAAATAGACAACGCTGCAACTACGCTCAACGGTGCCAAAATTCGGGGAGACCGCAGCGAACCGCAAAGGAAGACGGTCGAGGTCTCCAGTTGATATTATAGATATATTTGTAAGCTCCAAGAGGACGGTGTTGGTGCTCTAGAGAAGCTAAGGCCCACCGTTGGAGAAGAAGTGTGCTTATCTGAGGAAGCAGTTATAAAAGTTCTTCCTCTCAATAAAATGATGTGGCGCCCTGAACCTTCCTACCTTACGGACTTACCCCCAGCCGGCGTAGAAGATTTTGTATATTCTTTTCTTTGTACACGAGCACTGTCGTATTACAGGATCTACAAAAGAAAGTCCGGCACATAACATTATACGACATAAAAAAATATTAAACATAAAATAATAGACTTTAAAACGAGTAAAATATCATTGCTTTGATACTTGCGGTTTTCCTTGTATAAGCTTGTATGTATAAGCTTTGAAAAAAAGAAGCAGTGTCTTTGTATTTTGTTATATTTCTTGAAAACCACATTCACAACTTCCATCCATTAATGATTAAATATAACAGATAAAAATAGGCTTTAGAACGTGTAGAATATCAAAGTTTTAGAATATGCGGTTTTCTTGTAAAAAGCTGTCAAAGTTGAATTTACATTATTACCACAATCAGCACAAATAATCAATTAAAACTAAATTAAGCTTAAAATAATAAACATTAAAAATTGTGTAAAGTAATCGTATTAAAGAAAGTTGCTTCTGTCAAAGTTTAAAAAAAAAACAATTTCTATGCATTTTTCATATTTTATGAAAACCACACATACATAAATTTAAATTTTAAAGAGCAAATTTGTGGTATTTCTAGTTTTCTTGTAAGATCATGTCGAAGGTTACAAAAAAATGTATTTATATTTATTTAATTAAAATTTATATTGTCTAAAGGACCAAAAACGTTCTACCTGTATATATCATATCTATCAATATCTAACTTTAGAATATACATGATTTAAGATAAAACTATAGTCAACTAAAGTGTTTTCATTGTAATTCACAGTGAAGTTTGAATCTGATTGTATTTTATTGTAGTATTGAAACTAACGGATTTGAAATATTTGATGAAATTGCAAGGATGTCATGTAGTTAATTAAATCGAAGAGAATGATATATGTGTGTGTGTGGTTTTGCGGAAACGATCAGAAACAAAAGGAGTGAATGCTATTCGCGCGGAGCAGAAATTTCCAACGAATATATTTAATGAAATTCCGTTCTGGATTTTATATAGAATGCCGATTGGAATTGAAGTGAAGAGAAGAGAGGATTGTAAGACTAAAAGCAGCAGCAGCAACGTCGTCGGCTAGGTCAGACCGTTTTCTTCCACTTAGAAGTTGTGGCCATTGTAAGAGGTATGCGTGTAGTACATAAATGTGTAACGAATGTTGGTGATAAATCTAGAAAGGTAGCGGCGAAGCGGATGGCACCTGAAGAACATTTTCGTTCGTTTTCTCTCTTTTCTATCCGTCCGTCCGTCCGTCCGATGCGGCGCGGATTCCAGCAGCTTTTGCACGCGCACAAAGATGAAGGAAATAACGAACTCCGAAGGCCTATTCTAATTTATTTGCCATCCCATTGATGCGACATAATAAACATTGGTGGACAATCAATTCCGAATGTCCAAATAGATAGAAATAGAGAGAAAGAAAAGACGATCACGAACACATAGCAAATAAAACCACGGACCAATAAAGGAATGCAGCTGTAAAATGCGCCAAACAGTAAATTGCCCCAGACAAGAAGACATTACGTAACGTTTTCGATGACCACACCACCGCCACCACAAATTTACAAGAACACAAGCAGCAACAGCAACAACAAACAACAACAACAACAGGACAGACGGCTCTTTCATAGATCTTCCTTGTATCCTTATCGGGCGAGCGCCTTTGCCGGATTTATCTAATCCTCCACTCCATTATCCCAATTACATCACACTCTCATGTGTTTCGGGATACAGTGCCTTTGTTGTTTCACTCTGCACTAATTACATCTCAAGTTTATCATATGATAACTACTATGTTTTTTTTCAGTTTGTATCTATATGTAACACGACACATTAACATACTTATTAAAGTTTTACTAACACCGTGATTTTGAAGCATATTATGATTTTAGAGAGAAAATTATTATAAAAAATAAAAAAATTATAATATTCACTATATTTTCTTTTATTTAATACGTATTTTTTTATTAATTATGTAATTTCAGTTATTTTCTATCAAAATCAAGGTTTCCCAAACTTTTCCTGCGACGTATATCCTGAAATTTTTACGGAACACTTTGTTTATTTTGTAAGGTAGTAATAATACATAATCAATAAAATTTGAAAAAAATCATTATTTATTTAGTAATTATTTTATAGGTTTACACGGAACAACTATTAAATTAGCGAAACATAGTTTGGGAAATGCTACTCTAAATTACCTTTTCAAAATACAAAAGTTTCAAAATCTGTATGTTTTAACGTATTTCTAAATATCTCTGGTTAATAGTAATTACAATTAATGCTAATACTCATGCAAATATAATGAGTAGTATGCAATAGTTGTAATAATTATTTATTTTTTTTGGTAATTCGCATATAAAATTTGTAATTTGGTACATCACAAGTAGTTTTACACTTTTTCTTTACAATTTAACTTATTTCTCAATATCTAAGAACAATAACTAACATAACGAAATTATGCGTTTTATTGTTGCTTTTTTGTTTACTTTTCGATTTACACGGTTTTATATTCAAAAAGTTACAATTTCGATTTACACGTTTATCTCAGGAACTTATCTACCGTGTAAATCGGGGCATAAGTGTAGTTAGTTGTTGTAGCAATTGCGATTTTCTTAAGTAATTCTCTATTAAAAAAATAATCTTCTGAAATTGCAATTATATAAAAAAAAATGTTTCCCCAAAATGTTTCTTCACTAATAATGTGATTCTCAATATCTACGCATATTATTAACTATATTTCATATGCATATTCAAAACTACATACAGTTTGTAACGTTTGAGAATATTTTTGTAATTTTCGCTCTAAAATATAATATTTTAAAATACAAACTTTTCAAAATTATCACCTTTATATTTAACATTGATATAATGATATAACATTTGTTAATAACACAAATCTTTAACTTCTAATATTCAAATTAAATCTTATTTTTAGGTTTTTTTTTGACTTTTAATCATTCACAATCTGCGACAATTTTGGCAACGAGTTGAACAGTTTAGGTAATTTACTATATGAAATTGATTAGATTCAAGTTACTTCTTGAAATTTTGTAAACGTATCAACAAAAATTGATTTAGATCATACACTGCAACGTACTGTATTTTTTTTTGTATTTCTATATAATTGTTCAAAGGAATTTCAAACATTCCATACGACGGACTGAAGCGTGAAACACTGCGCTATGCGCAAGCATTTAGAGTGAACGTACGTATACAAAGTGAGTGAAAATGCATCACATTTCAATGCGATAGGTTTATTCTTTAATTTTAATAATTGCGGTCGGTTCTGGCTGGCACGAAAGAATCGCTGCGTGGAATTTTAAAAAGTTCGTTCTTTCTTTTGTTACAGTTTTGTTACGGATTCACCGAACTTTGTTACTTTTAGGTGGATTAATCGCTCACGTTTCGGATGAGATGCGCGAGATCGTTTGTATGGAAGAGGAAGAAAGGATCAAAAGAAGTGCTGTTATTTTGTATGTGTGTGTGTGTGTGTGTATACATGTATGGATACTTTCTAGTTGTTGCCTCTATATATATTTTGTGTTTTTTTTTATTATTTTTTCGTGGCCCCGGTAATTTATAATTTAAGTGAATCGGATAGTGTTATTATTATTATGATACATGGAAGCATGCGTGGTTAATGATAGAGAAGCGTCGTATGGTATGGTTCTTTTTCCCTTCTCGATCCGGATTCTACACGAAATTGGAACGGACGGTAAATAACAATGTAATGTGGTTGTAGTAGAATGGATAAAGAGAGGAAGAGCCAAGAAGCAACGGCGATTGAGGAGGAGGAACAACAACAACTACGAGCCTTTGCGTCTACGAATGTTCAATGTATGCTCAAGAAACTATTACAGAGAGCAGCGCCTAACCCATGCACGAGTGCCTACAGAAATTGTAAATCCAGCTGCGAATGCGAGCAGGAATTACACATTCGACAATGGTCGTCCGATGTTTTGCAGGATAAATAAATCATCACATAGTAGTCGCATTTCTAATTTAAGTGAAGTTTTCTTCTGCAGGCACAAATCGTGTCACCACCACCACAATCAGATACAGACGCAACCAACCTTGGGGCGTGCGAAATTCTGAACGTTTCAGTTTTATGGACGAAGGAAATTGCCTTTTTTTTTAAATAAATGCTAACCAACGTATTATCAATCACTGGAAATACACGCAATTTGTATGTATTTCCCGTCGATGCTTTTATTTATGTTCGTAGTAATGAATATAATAATCATACATTTTCAGTAATACATTAAAATTTGAACGAAATTAAACACTAATTACGTTTATCTTTATGTTTTATTTTTATATTTGCGTAATTGCGCTTGAAAATGCAATTTAATTCAATAATTAAACAAACTGATACAAATATAAATCACATGGCAACATGATAGTAATTCAATTGTTAATTTTTCAAGAAATCTCAACGAGTATTAATTTAAATAGATTTATTAATTCACAAATCCTAGTATTCCTAATTATTAATGTAATTTGCTAATGACAGCTGTCATCTTGTGACAAATCGAGGAACTGGTGAAATAGTTTTAGCAATTGGTTGGACATAAAACTACAAACAAATATGTTGGATAACGAAATGACAACTGTGACCTTCTGTCAAATCAAGAAACTCGTAAACTGCTCTTAGCAACTGGGTGACAATACAGATCAAACAAATATGTTGCATAAAAAAATGACAGCTGTCAAATTATGCAATTAAGTGGCAAAACAACTACAAACAAATATGTTTTATAGCAAAATGACATTTGTAATCTTGTGTCAACCAGTTCTTCTTGAAATAATTTTAACAATTGCTGTAGAACTATAAATAAATATATTAGGTCATCCCAACAAAGATTTGATTTAAGGAATTTATAAATATTTTTTTTTTATATTTCAG
Source organism: Nicrophorus vespilloides (assembly GCF_001412225.1). NCBI lineage: Eukaryota > Metazoa > Arthropoda > Insecta > Coleoptera > Silphidae > Nicrophorus > Nicrophorus vespilloides. The sequence continues at coordinate 10,365 of NW_017100112.1, read as the reverse complement.
TAATCTCATTCCATTATTATTATTATTATTATTATTATATGTCATATAATTTTATTCACAATCTGTTCATCAATGTGAACATTGAAAAAAATGACATTATTTGGATAATCTTTTACCATTATGATGATTAGATTTTAATTTGTTGGTTGGCTGTCGTCTTGTAGGTTAACTTCAGTAGTATATTGAAGCTCTGCCATTCCACTATTTCCTTTGACTGTGAACCTGCTATCCTTAACACTGCCATTATCCATCGACTTGCATGAAGGTCCATATGCTGAAACCTCGTTCATTTCACTGTCCATCTGTGATGAACGATGGCCCTATTACTGCAAGCACCCAGAGAGCTCACAAAGGGCCTGGTTTGACCAGGATTTAAACCTGTGACCACTGGCATTAACCATTCGGCTTTTAGTCGCACCCTCATTCCATTCCATATAAGCTTAATTCTGTTTCTATGATTTCCATTTAATTGCAATTAAACTTGCAACTTAACGATTTATTTCAATTATTAGGAATGTAAGTCTTGTTATGTTTATCTTGTTGATTCTAAAGACACATTTAATAATTGTTATAAATATATTATCTTTTTGCTAAAAATGCTTGAATGTATAGATACTTCAAGTTCGTAAGTTGAGAACTTTAAAGTTGCAACATTAAACACTAAATAAAAGAATTACTGTACTTTTTTACCAATTATGTTTATCATAAGTTAATTACAGCATTACTATTTACATTTTTTATAAAAAAAAAATCATATATTATAATTCAAAGTCTATTATATAAAAAACGAACTGGAAAGAAGAGATTAGGCTATCCCATAAATATAATCATCCGCTTAATTGCATAATCTTCCAGAATTATTTACGACTAGTAATTCATTCATAATCAACCGATTAGAATTAAATCGTCACTGTAAACACCATTCGTTACTATGGATATTATTAAATGACTGGTCTTATTATTGCTAAGAATGGTCAAGCATTGCTAGAGTAACATTAATTAACATAGTCTTTATTGTTTGACAGCATAAATTGGCATTACAAAAACGCTGAACACGGCAACTTCATTTTTAATATTACAGTAAATAGCATCAATATTGTTTGTATAATATTTTCTCTCAATAAATATATTGTCCATAAATAGAAACGCAATAATGTTTATGCTTATATGGTACACCTCGGAAGGAAATGAGAGATTAAATGAACAATATTAATAAAAAATCAGTTAAAATTTGAAAGAAATTCAACAATAATCGTTTTTCAACCTTCGGATTTCGATGGGTTGTTTTATTTTCTAACGTGTCGCAAAATGACAGCTGTCACTAATTCACAAAATTAAAGCTGTCAACTTGTGTCAAGTCAAGGAAATGGTAAATATTAATAGAAATTGAGACTACCAACAGATATGTTTTGTCGAAAGGTTGAGAAACGCTGATCTCGATCATTTTGAAAGAAATGTTCACAAAAAAAAGTTATAATAATTACATAAAATCTGTTTTATTCTGTTATTAAAGAATGGTACACTGATTAAAAAAAAGATATTAACAGATTTATTAGAATCTTTCTTCAAATGAAAGTTGTATAGATCGCTGATCTAATCTGAAAGGAACGTTTAGAGATTCCGATTGTAATGATGCTGACAAATTGATCTCTGTTTTACTTAACGGAATTCGTTGTCGGAAACACTTTTGATTTACATGCGAAATTAAATGATGAACCGTATCTCTTCTAAACTAACCGTCGTACTTCGCGTTCCCTCCATTCCATACGCAATTAGATGTTATCAGATCCGCTGCATTCATTCACGTAGGACCTCATTGTCGACGGGATGATGATGATGTGCGTGTGCCGTGGGAGAAATCCTGGGATCTCGGCAGCCCCGTTTCGGAATTCCTCTCCTCACCGTAAATGTGGAAACCTTTTCGCGCTGGAGAAAATCTAAATTGCATGGCAATTCCATCGTATCGCCATTTCATTACGCATTTGCATACGATGCGCCATATAAATGTAGGAGGATCATTTATATACACATTTCTTCCGATATGAAAGTCCGCTGAAACTTTGTTTTTGTTTTTTGCATCTTGGGCTGATTTTAGTGGTGGTGAAAATGCGGGGAAATCGTCGCATTCAAGGCCATTATGTGATTATATGTAAATCGGATGCGTACGTTAATGCGAACGATCTTGCGATGTATTAGAGAAGAAGGCGATTATGGAAATGGATTCGTCCGAGGCTTCCATATTTGTAGTGATAAAACTTTACGACTTCTCGATGCGCTCAGTCCGTGCCTCTTTATTTGCCTTCCTTATATGACCTTATCCTCTAAGTCTAATCAACGTTAAGCGCAGTCTTCTTTCTTCTCCGAGACATTTACGTATTCATTAAGGGGACGTGCTTAGGTGAATACATTCAAATTACCAGTCGCATGGAATTCTGGAAGATTAGTCAATTAGGCGAATGAATAGTAATGATTCTTTAAATCGTCTCGTTGCTATTAACGGTTCAATAAAAAAGAAAAGATAATAATGAAACGGTCTAAACTCCTTTTTAGATGATAGTTATTCAAATAACCTCATAAAATTGTTACATTTTTATAATTAAGAAAATATTTTCTGGAATCATTCATTATCATTAAAAATATACCAAAATATAATTTATAAACGATTGTAATAAGATAATTATTGTAAGTTCCCATAAATTGTTTATATTTTATGGTAAAAGCTAAATGATTCGACAATCTTGCAATATTTACAACTACTGCCATGACTCGTATAATGCGGATAATTGGTTCAGCCAATAACTTGGACTATTTTAAGTTAAAATTATTCTGTGTACTAAGATAGGTATTTATGTTTATTTTTTTCCATTAAAATTTTAAATTGTTAAACCGGACTGTAGTGAATCCGTGGCCGCACTGCGTGAGGTACAATTTTTGGTGGCAATTTAATATTAAATTTGACAAACAACAATGGTATAACATTTTAGTAATTAAGCTTTTAGACAAATATAATAAATGTTCAAGAAATTGAATAAATCTTCTTATTTTTTTTTGTAAATATTAGTAATAATGCAATGAAGAGAATACATACCACAATACGATATTATATCCTTTGTTTCATAACATAATAATTGTGAGGCACATTGTGCTATGTTTATATTCAAGTTTCATCATCGAGATTGAATTAAACAAACCCGAGACGAAAATCTTTGTGCTTATCCAACAAACGAAACCCTCAATTCAACACAATTCACTCCATTCATCTGGACCCGTGCATTATGTTGGTTCTTTGTCTAGTAAAAAATAAGCAGTCCACCTAAGGCAGAACAAAACAAAACAAAAAAAGGTAAAACAAAATCGAATGAACGCATTACTTCGATGACAGTTCATGCTCACTTCCCAGCATCATTATTCCATTGTTTTAAACGACTTTTGTTTTAAAGGTTGTTAAGGTAGTGAACACAAATAATGAAGAATAGATTTAATTTATTTAAAAAAAACTATATAAGTGCGTATTATTTCAATGAGAAATTTAATTATTTGATGACAATGTGCTGCAAAAAGATAAATTTTTATAACTAATTTTTCTTCTGAAAGAACAAATTTTGAATTAATTATGACTGTTATCAAAAACCATATAGCTGTAATTCGCTTTTAAAGATGAAAAAAATTAAAAGTTAACGCTTGAAAAAGCAGTTTTTTCATATTTTAGTGGTTTAGTCGAATGGTTAAGTCACTTTAGCCACGTGCCAGTGATCACAGGTTCAAATCCTGGTCAAGCCAGGCCCTTTGTGAGCCCTCTCGGTGCTTGCAGCAATAAGGCCATCGTTCATCACAAATGGACAGTGAAATGTACGAGGTTCAGCATATGGACCTTCAGCCAAGTCGATGGACAATGACAGTGTTAAGGATAGCAGCAGATTCACACACAGTCAAAGAAAATAGTGGAATCGAAGAGCATCAATATACTACTGAAGTTAACGTACAAGACAACAGTCAACCAACAAATTAAAAAACAAATCATCATAATGGTAACTATCCACCGGGAAAGATTACCTACCTAATGTCAACCGCGATCTTAAATTTACTCAATGTTCACATTGATGAAAAGATTGTGAATAAAATTAGACGACATAAAAAAAGAAGATGAATTTTTTAGTAATCTAGAGAGTATTTATACAATGCTGCAATTTTATCCGTTTGTCTGAAATTTGCGTACAAAATGAAAAAAAAATGTTTGAAAAACTACTTTATAGACTTAAGATGTGAAATATTCAATAAGTTGCCATACATTTTTCTATGGTAGCAAAATGACAGCTGTCATCTTGTGTTATAGTGATGATTTGATAAAAAAAAATATGATTGAGAAACGTGGTTCTATAGATTAGACCAGATTTCTTCAATCTTTACATCCTCGGACAGGCGGACGGTTAAGTCAGAAATAAAAGCAAGCGTATATAGTAATTGGTTTATTAAATCTAATGTCATCAAATTGAAATATTTAGTTAATGCTCAAATATCTACAATGCACTTTGTTTTCTTTCATCTTCAAGAGAATAATAATGTATGTTGATGACATTTGTTCATGATGTGTTCAAAATACCAATTATCGCAAAATTGATACACATTTTTCTGGCTTGTCATATATAACGTTTCGTAACCTATTCTAAATGACATGCTGTAACCTTATTATATTATAAACAATTGGGTTGCACTAGAACTACAAATAAATATATTGGGTCGTTCAGCAAAAAGGTTGAGAAACGCTGATATATAATATAGAGTTTTAATGTAATTGCCATTTAGATTTGTAATATAATTTAAAGAAAATGACCCTTTGTCTTTTACAGAAAAAATGTAAATAAACATAGTTGTAAAAGCAATGAAACGAATTGACTAACTTGATGAGATTATGAACTTTGGCGTGAATGAACCTGAATGTGTATAAGACGTAGGGAAATTCGCGTCGACCTATATAAAACGCATTAAAGAAAATAATTAAAACGTGTCTAATAATAAGACGGGAAACCAGGGCAGAATGATGATTTGCGTTCGACGATAGAAATTACGTTACCATAAACATAATCATCCTTCTGCATTTCATTTCGCAGATCTACTTTTATTTTTAAAACGCACTCGAGCGATGATTACACAACGACGATCCGCATTTAGTTGTGGGCGCACAATTCGAGCCACTTTTTGCTTTCCCTAGCACCTAAAAATAAATAAGGCACGCTCCGCACATATTCACGAACTTATTATTGTTTAGTAGGTCAAATGATGCAATCGAATGTCAACGTCAATGACACGGTGTCGGCCGGTGCAACGGGACAAAAAAAAAGTTCCGGGGATTGAAGAGAACCGATCTAAAAATAGGTCAATCCGCCCACGCACACGACCCGAGTGCATCGGGGGGAAATGTCAGAAGATCGATAATCCAGCTTTTTCCGAAGAAAAAGAACACGAAATAGTAATAATAATAAGCGAAATGAGAGAAGAAACAATGAACGTGGTAGGTCGTTGTTTCCGTTTCCTTTCGGATAACCGAGATGACTTATATGGAACGACGGAAATCGGAGGAAATGTCATATAAATTGAACGGTAATTAATCGCGTACAAAATCGCCCTGACAATCGGATCTGGACTAATTGGAAATATATAAATTATACACATATGTGGGGAAAACGAACGCAAAAATAACGCGTAATATGCAATTAACTCCACATTCCATCCAGTAATAATAATAATAATACACTGTAACCTAAATAATCGGAATCGGCAAATTAATTATACTAATAACTATATAAATTGCAAACGGTAATTGTAAAACCCATATTCCCATTTTGAAGCAGCAGAAATAGATGGAAAATCCATTTCGAGTAAGACTAATTGAAAATTTTAGAGAAGGAAAGAGTTGGTGTTTTGTTTTCGTTTGTTTAACTAGAAAGATTCATAATTAATATTCCGACGGTGAAATTCAATTTATATGCAGTTTCTATTTGCGTCGAGGATGAGGTCGTAATCAAAGCGAAATTATTTACCGGATTGCTATTCTTGCTGGAGAAGTATCATCATCATCATCATCGCCTCGAGATTTCCGGAAGTCCGCGTTATAATTCATCTTCGAAGTTGCATAACTAAGGAATCCGTTCGTACTCAATGAAACAACCGTAGTAAATTTACTATTTTTAAATAGTAAAAAGAAATCTTTATGCTAAATTTCAACACTAATTATTTTTTATTGTAAAATAAATTATTTTTTATGTCGTATAATTTTATTCACCATGTGTTCATCAATGTGAACATTGAGTAAATTTAAGATCGCGGTTGACATTAAATGGATAATCTTTCTCGGTGGATAGTTACCATTATGATGATTTGAACATTAATAATTACTTAAATCTATATACTAAATCTAGTGGTTTGTAACGCTTCTGCCTATTTGTAGTTTCACTGTTGTCGAGTAGGCCAATAGCCAGAACATTAGTATGTGACTCCAGTCTATCTTAGTATCTACTACAAAATGTTGGTATTGTATCCTCGACCATATCTATTGAAGATCTTCGTGTATTTGTTTATTCCTGATGAACCATGGAGCCCTAATAATATTTCATAGGAATTTTGATTGGAACCTTTGTATAATTTGTATGTTCGATTTACTGGCCGCATCCCACAATTAAATACCACACGTCTATACTGGTTTCAGTATTACTTGTATATAAGTAATTTATTTTCCACCGATAACTTCCCTAGAAGCCAGTATCGTTTTCTAAACTTTATTATTGTAAAATAAATAAATATTAAAGTTTTCTTAGTCCTGTGGTCCAAAGAAACCTAGTTTTTTTTTGTACTTATTTATTTTGCAAATTATAAATACTTTGAAGTAATCAATGATATTGAGTTTCTTCGTTCGCAAACACGTACACGACGTGCATATGAACGTACACTTAGACATCGGCTACATATGCATATACATAGATCAATTTTATTACAATTAGAGAAAATAGAGTCAATTTGATCTAAAGTAAAATATTAAAAACTACAAAAATAACCAATCTGCTTACTTATTCCTTTTTTTTAACTAAATACAATAATGGTCTTTTTGATACTTCTTAACATATGTTACTTCGTTCGTACGAACGTACACAACGTTCACACGTACGTACACTTTTGTCAAAATTAGATTGAGACATAATTTATTATAAAAAATTACATTATTTCTTATCTCCAAATATTCAAATCACAATCTTATCTTATTACTTGATATTTTTCTAACATTTAATTAAATACAATAAGATTTTCTTCTTTTTTTCATTTAATAAGTGCCGCAATATTCCGCACTATTTGAAACCGGACTAATCGAGGACTTTAAAACCACATAGAAATAAACTGCACATTAAGTGACTTGACTGTATAGAGACAGAGAGAAAAACTATCGTTGAAATTTTGTTTGTTTTGAAGTTTTCAAACTACTCTATAGTGAATCCGCACTGATTAAATCGTTATAATTTAGCGTTTGTATATCTATTTATCTTTCATCAATTGAATCAGACTTAAAAACGTCTTGTGAATAAAACTGAACAATAAAAAAGAATTGTTTCGTTTGTGTCAAATCGATTAAAAATTAGATGAACCATGGACATTGATTCGTTCTTCGTAAAATGAAGTTGATTGAATTACGAATACAATGCTATAAACTAGTTATGTTAGTTTTTAGTATTCACATAGTAATCGCTTAACATAAAAACAATTGCAATTCAAAGAGGTTTATTAAAATGACTAAAACTAGTAGTGAAACAAATATTTTTTTATAAACAACATTTACAGAGGTGCCCTAAAACGAGGTATTACTGTATAAGGAAGGTTCGTTCACATTGATCTTTCCACCCGTTTAATTCGTCTATTTACCTCTAATTCATCGAATCCGACACGAACTGCGGTGGATCTCCAATCACGCAAATCCAATATTATTTTCCATCCATCTCTTCGTGTTCTCTTTAACATATCCGCGCGCACTCGCTTGCTCTCTTTTCTTTTCTCTCTGGTAACAATGCGCAAGAAGACAATGTTCCGCAGTACCGTTACCAATGCTAAATATACACGAATAATAAGCACCCACGGAAAGAGCAAATTGAATCGGGTGGAAACAAGAAGAAGAGTAAAAAAAAATAATATGGAGATGGCGAAGAACAAGAGAGAGAAGCACGTAATTATTTATTATTTTCCACTTGACTCATGCCGGAATTATACGGATCTAAACATTATTCTTAAAGTAATGACACGTTACTTTACGCTCACTGCGTTTTCAGTTTCTGGTCGGTCACTCGCTTTCGTATCGTTTCATTTATTTTTTTTTTCTAATTCTATTTGCATTGTTTTCATACACTTTCAATTTCAGGAATTTCAGCCAATTGATTTCGTCAAATTCGCGGTTTTATCCACATCGAATCTCGCCGATTCACGCGTGATTCCGTTCTTCTGTTTCTCAGGAGAGAATTACATTTTATGTTTTTTTTATTACTAACATAAGTTTATTTCTTGGATAGAGTGAAATTTTTCTTACAGGTGAAAACGAAAAGGACAACCGAAAGTCATTCTATTAGAACGCCGCCAAAGGTTATACAAAGTTGTTTTTTTTTTCTGTTCCTTCTAGTTACTAAGAAATAGGATATTTACTTCTTATACTCTTACTTTTTGATGCAACAAAAATCGATTGAAATTTCATAAAAACTTTAGAAAGTTTAAGTTTTTTACTTGTTACATTCGTACCAATAACTCGCATAGTCCGGATAACCGCCAATATTTTAAACCGCACCAAAAGAGATAAAAAATAATAATTTTGTGCAATTTATTTCCATTTTGCATTTATTTTGTTTATAAATTTCCAAACTGGACTATAAATGAATCCGGAAAGATCAGAACCGTACTATGTGAAGTATTACTGTATTTGTTTTGTTTGAATGTATCAAAATTTGTATCGAATCATTTCCATTCTCATTTTTAATATCTGCAAAGAGAAATTGCTATTGATTTCAAAACAAAATTAAATAATTATTTAAATTTCTTCGAATATGCAAGGAATGTGTTTATTAATTAATAGAAATTAAAACTGCATGTATCATTTTAGATGATTAGCAGTGCAGACAGCAGATTCTGCTGTGTTAATTAATATTAAACGAACAGACAATAACAACAAGTTGATTGAACTTGCGACGTTTATGAAGGAATCAGTGTTCATAATATGAAAATTTGGTTTGTGCTCAATTTTTTTGAAGATCAGATCCTATCTAAATGTGGACTAGAAAGTAGGATTGAAGAAGTAAGTAGAAGAGAGTGTACAGAACATATGGAACCGCTTCCCCCAATTAATCTTATGTCAAAAACTGTTCATACTTCGACACTATTTTTCCCACACGCGTAACATAAACGGTAGCATTGTTCTTGTTATAGCCCAATTGTCGCACCGATCCGACCACTTTCTCACAACGTCAACGTCGTGTTTCGTAACGACCTTAATAGCTTAGGGAACTTCTTCGGGCTGCACCAGAAACTCGCTCAGTTAACGTACATAATCCATACACAAATTGAAGTACGTTAAGTGAATTGTAACTATTTTTAAACTTTTACAAATATTCTTAAACATTTGCTATTTTCGGAAAACATATACTAATATTTTTGGGTTTTTGTTTAACATTACATTTGGTAATTTAGTATAACATTATTTAAACAGTAAGTAAATTAAGTAAAAATTACAATTAACGTTAGTTATATTCCCATTATCAGAATTCAAATATATAAAATTAATGCTTTATCACAATTTTCGACTATTTCTATTAACATCAAGGTACGTTCCTACAAATGTATGTACGTATCTACGATTAAATAATCTTGTAGCAAACATTTATTAAATAAATGTGTCCTAAGATTTTCTGTCTCTTGGATTCCTAGAGTACATAACGATTCGACCACCCGACATTTCACACCGTGAAATTCGCAGAAAAAATGTGCACTGCACACGTAATGTTTCGCATGTAATGACCGCAGTTCCTCCACTTAAAACGCAATCGCAATCCCTTCCCAATTACAAATTGCCAAAGCCCAAAGTAATTGTTCGCTTCTAACTGGCACTTAAACTATCAGTCTTACAGCATACAAATAATACTAGTTTCATTCGCAAAATACAAAAAAAAATCAAAACATGAATATTTAATAAATTATCTTTCTTCAATGAAGAACTAACGTAAACTAACGTAAACTAACGTAAACTAACGTAAACTAACGTAAACTAACGTAAACTAACGTAAACTAACGTAAACTAACGTAAACTAACGTAAACAACAAACTAATAACGAAATAACTAGGAATAAG